>NC_056725.1:1715363332-1715638332 GCF_019279795.1 Protopterus annectens
TCATTCACCACCTTGTGTAAAGTCATACCTCTCAGTCTCTTAGCACAAGAATTCTGGACAAAGCAAAACATAATTTGGGGGACAAAAGCCCAAAATCAGTGATGATTTTAAATATTAGTCTTGCAAAACTAGAAAATTGCTAGAATAACATGTTTTACAGTAGCATGCATTTTTTTTAAATTATATGAAATCTGAAAGTCAAATCAAATGTCTGTCATTATTTAGTGAGTGCAGTCTTCAATGATTTAGCACAAAAAAAAATTGAGGAACAGACCAAAAATGCAAACCTGAAATCTGGATGTTCTGCAAAATTCACAATAGTTGAAAGGTGTACGTAAAGTATCTCAGTTGCATGCAGAACTGTTATATAGCAAGAATTTTGATGCACTGCTGGCTTTTAATCAAAATAAATGTAATAAGTTTATATGAGCAGTAATCCTGAAACACAAATCACAAAAAAAAAAAAAAAAAAAAAGATAGTCTAGGAAAGATATACATTTGAGGTGTTACCTTGCCCCCAACCAGACTGCAGTGGTGGTGCTGCGGTAGCATTGTCGCCTCACAGTAAGAGGTTGTCCTGTTCGATTCTCAGCTAGAGCGTCTTCTGTGTGGAGACATGTGTGAATGGGCGTACCTTCGTTAAAGGTTGTGTGTCAGGGCTGGCAACTCGGCACGTAAAAATCCACTGCCAATCATTAGCGGACCGGAGTTCCGCTGTGGCGACCGCTAACCGGGAAAAGCCGAAAGACACAACAACAACCTTGTCCCCAACCACAGCCCATCTATGCCGCCACTACTGTAGCATGTTTGTAAGACATGTTCATCATGGTCTGATTGATGGTGTAAAATTTGTCCCATTTCTCTCTCGCTCTCTCTCACTCTCTCTCTTCCTGCCAATGTATCCCTCAGGCAGATGAATGAATCCTCTGATATTGCTTCAAAGCTCTACCATCAAAATTGTTTCCCTTAAGTAAAAATAAGGTTTCTTCCTAGCAATTATAGAGCAGTGTTTCACAATTGATTATAAGACCTCTAATAAAAGGATACATGCATTTATATCCTCCCTTGCCAACTGTCCAAGGAGATCCCTGATATCAGCCAGTGGGAAATGTGCTCCTGGTATGAATGTTCTCATTGAAAGTATCTGGCAGTTGGTGCAGTGGGCTAAGTCTGTAAGTTGTAGTTCCTGTTTTACAGGGTTTGATTTCCTCAGCCCTCATTTGCCCACTGTGTGACCTTGAGCATGTTACTTAACAGGCCAGTGCTTGGCGGCAACTAGGAATTTGGGCTAATGTTCCCCTGGACTGCAAGCCTAGTAATAATCTATGAACCTATAAAGCTGACCTAAGCTTTGCATGCAGTATAATGGCATTTCTGAAACCCACTGCTTTAGCACTAGTAACACAGGTAAATCCCATCTGCTTTTAAAACTTTCACACAATAGATAGGTGAGTGAAACTATGGTGGCATTAAATAATGACCGTAGAAGGACTGCACAATTTTGGTACTATATTCAAATAAATATGTTCAAGAAGAAACATGATTCCTCTGTCAAAGAGATATATACAATGAGCTATTTATTATTCTTGTTTCTATTAATGTCAAAGTGAAGGCATAAATGGCTGCAATAAGTTGATTAAACAAGTGTTTTTTCATAACGTCAAATTAATTTTATTTATTTGTTCATATCTGAGCACCATACAAATATTAACACCAATAAATGCAACAATACTATTATACAAGTCTAAAATACAATAATTAAAAGCAAAAAAAAAAACATTCTGCTTGCAAAACTATCAACAGCCAAAGGCCAGGTGAAAAAAGTGTGCCTTTGGATAGCATCTTTAATTACTGCAATATAGGACTGTCCCTACCACACCATCTGGCAGAAGGCTTGGAACTGCAGCTCCTACAACGGGGGCTCTGAGGAGACAGCTACCAGGGGTACACAACACTTCAACTGAGCATTGTAAGTGTAAGTGCATGTGTCAGGATTTTCACAGGTATGCAGAATGGTGGTTTGGTGGTATGTCACAACTCCACAATCTGGACTTCCATTCTGATCTCTGGTCACTGCCTGTGTCTCATTTTCATGATCTTTCCATGGCTGCATGGGTTTTCTCTGGGGTGCTGGTTTCTTCCCACCTACCAAAAATATGCTGGTTAACTGACTACACTTACTGCATCTTTCATATTTCTTACTCTTACTCTCTCTCTCTATATACATATAAATATATATATATATATAGATATATATATATATATATATATATATATATATATATATATATAGATATATATATATATATATAGATATAGATAGATAGATAGATAGATATAGCGTGCTGTCTCTCTCTCTCTATCTATATATATATATATATATCTATATATTAATATATATATATATATATATATATATATATATATATATATATATATATATATATATATATATATATATCTATGGTGGGATATCATGTGGCTAAAAGGGTCCATGGACCAATTAATCTTCCTGGTTAATAAATGATGAATATATTAAAAAATAATTAAATAAGTTGTGTAACTGCACTGTCTTAAAGTAGCAGATATACACTGGATGACAGGGAAAGAGATATTAGAACCATGAACAAAATCTCATAATCTCCTCATGAAGATATGCACAGTCTCTGGCTTTCACATTTCTCTCCAGGTATGATTTGTGGTTTCACAGTCAGAAGGAGAAAAGGCTTTGTAGATATGAGACAGGATGGACCTCACCATTTGTGTACTTTGCACTACAACAACATTGGAAAGCAGAGGCAGAAATTAATCTAAACAGGAATGTCTTTTTATGGGTGAGATTGCATAATGTCAGTTCAGCCTGAGCTTTTCTTCTAACCACCATCCATCCTTCAGACATATTTGAAGCTGAAGATCATGCATGACTTAGGCACTCAGATAACAACACGATGCTTATGAAATGGGGTGGTTTTACAGAGAATATTAGTGATAGCTTGATTATAGTCTACCAAAGGAGTCTCAAGGTCATCTGTACTGTAGTCTAGAGAGAGCCTCTTAAACACATGGGTCAGCATTCATAGGTTGACCATGTGTCTGTAGTTGACCAACTCATATAGGTGCTAGCCCTAATGTGGGAGTTCTGAGCTTCACTATATCCTTGTTTAGTTTTGCTAAGGATGGAATTTCTAGTTTATCTTCCCTTTGAGAGAACTCCACAGGTAAGCTAGTTTTACATTGTCAAAGCTATGACTCATCAAGCCCAAAGGCACTCAGAAAAAACAGTACCTAACAGCAAACATCATGTCCCTAAGGCAAGAAAACACAATTCCCAGGATTCTCCTCATAGCAGACTCCATTGTAAGATATACGGATGGCCCTCTAACGAGGCTGAACAAGTAGACAATAACTGTCAGTTGCTTATCAGGAGCCAGGATCCACCAAATCATGCATATGCTCACCTCATTATGCCACAGGTACCAGTATGATTCCACCATAGCCCATGGAGGTGTAAATGACCTGAGACATACCTCCCTGGACTATATGAAGAGAGACATTATGGAACTTTCAGACTATGTGTCTCAGGCTGGTATGAGCCTAACACTAAGCAGCATGTTACCATCACCAAAGATGATGCTACAATATGAGCAAAAAAAGATTTATTTCATCAATTGGCTGTCTTTATAGTGTCATTCTAAGGGGATTCAATATTTGTCATCTTGGGAGGATATGTTTAACAGATGACTTTTCTTTGCCAAGGATGGTCTGCCCTTGTCCCCTCTAGGCTTTTGAATACTGGATACTACTTTATCAACCCCATAGTGCCTTTTTTAGGCAATACCAAATTGGCAAACCTAGAGACATAGCCAGTGGTGGCTGGTGACTTCAAATCAAAGGGGAGCTGCAGGAGACAGCTGAATGGGTGGGGTCAATGGGAATGGGTGTGGCCAACTAGAAAGAGGAGGAGCTATGATCAAAACAACAAAAACTGTAACTTTAATTAAATACGCTGCCCTAGGTGCCAAACTATCATTATGAAAGTCCAATCAAGAAAAAAGGAAAGTGTAGAAGAAAAAAAATATTTCAATCCATTGGCTGCATGGCAGCTTACTTAATATCTAGATGGAAACAAAAAGGTTGTGAGGCATGAAAAAATAAATTACTTTTTAAATACATTACTGGAATGCCAGTTAAAATCAAGTATAAAAAAACAAGCAACACTCAACTCAAACCACTTCTCCTTGCACTGCAGTTCTAATTATAATTTATATTCAGCTTTATTAAAGTACCATGCTGAAAGTAGCAATCTCTGTGATACCCCTACTTATAAAAATGTTTCTTATCCAAAAAAGACCTGCTGCCTGACAACAACTATCTACTTGTTTCATGGGGAAAACATGATCAAAGTAAAAAATGAAAAGCAAACAGGAAGCAAGCTGAACATACATTGCTTAAAGGATTACTGCACAGGATATGGACCACACACGATAGATTGGCATTCTGTTTAGTCTGCAGGTAAAGCCTGTAATGAGCTCTAAAAATAATGTAATCCTGTCCTTTATTACAAATACTGTCATATGCATTTCAATACCCAAGGCTTATATGTTATCTAGTTATGTAAGTATTCTCTGCATGACAACAACAGAAAGGCTTTCAATGTTGGCAATTCATTAACAGTATGCTTATTAAAACTTACTTGATCTTACAATCTCAGACAAGCTTACCAGATGGTCGTTAAAGCATTGCTACTTAAACACAGAGCAACAGGCACTTTCTGAATAATAAGCATAAATCAACAGTATAAAAATATGACATAAACCAGAACATTCTGCAAAATCAAGGACAGATGAAAAGCCATTGTAGTACTTGTGTCTACCTTGGATGGGGGGATAGTCTGCACATTTACACTGCACACTGTTCCTTGCCTTGCTTGGACACATCCAGAGTCACTACTTGGGGAGTGGGGTGCAACAAGTATGTCACAATTTGAAATGCCTCTGGCTGACTGCGATGGCCCTGACACATTTGTCATACCTCTCAACCTCAGAGCAAGAAATCTGGACAAAGCCATACATAGAAGTGGGAAAAAGGCCCAAAAATAAGGACAATTTTTAAATATTGCTCTTATAAACTTAGAAAGATAATAGAATAGTAGGTATTGCATTAGTATGAATTTTCTGAATGGTATAAAATCTGAAACTGAAATGTCTGTCATTATTTTCTAACTTCAGTCTTTAATGATTTGCCACAAATTTGTCAAAAAACCACAATTTTATTAAAAAATGGACCAAAAATGTGATTCAAAAATATAAAATAGCCACACAATACAGCTGGGAACCTGCAAAAAAGGGACACTTTTTAATATTAGTACTGCTAACTTGAGCAGCTGACAAAATAAAAGAATCTACATGCATTTCTGAAATAAAAGCAATCTATAACTGATTATAACAGTTATTTATTAATTGTAAACCCTCCATGTTTTCTTCCAAAACTGCCATTTTGCGGAGAGATTATTAAGGGAAGAACAACATTTTGAGCCAAAATCGGGTACAGTTGAGAGGTTTGGATATGCCTAATTCTATAAAGCAATTTATTTGCAAGTACCTCTCAACCTGTTAATGCAGGAAATCTGGACAAGGCCAAATATATTGGGGGAACTTATAAACAGTACTAAAAATTGCTCTTGTATAAATTGAGACAGTTGATAGAATAACAGGTCTTGCTTTAGCATGCATTTTTTGAAGGTTATGAAGTCTGAAACTCAGTGTCTGTCATTATTTAGTGACTTCATTCCTAAATGATTTGACAGAAAACCACAAATTTTATGAGGAACAAACCAAAAATAAGAAGCAAAAATCTCTTCATTCTGCAAAAATTTGTCAGTTGAGAGGTATAGTTCAGCCGGGGCTGTCTGAGTTTGCTGCCCTTCCCCCCCCCTCACAAAATCATGGTCGAATGGAGCTTCCCCCCCTACAGCCATTCCAATGAACTATTACTTGGCTATTTCACCTCATTTACCATAAACACTAACCTGGAAAAGCCGAAAAACAAAAACCATAAACACTAATGTGCATACTGCTTTACTTCTGTGATGATTTGGACTTCATTTGAAAGTTTTATTTTGCATTTTACAGCGCAAACACTAATAGATATCATATCTGCTAAACAAAGCAATGCAGTCTCACAATGAAAATATACTTAGCATTAAAACTTCTCTGCCCTTGAAAACTCACATTCACTGAAACAGCATTGAAACCCACATTCAAAGAAAATACATTTTGCCAGTGGCAGATTAACTTTGGGTTTGGGTTTTCAAATCACAGGCCCCTTGCACACGAAACATACACATGCTCTTTCATATACCTTCCTGATTGTATTAAATTATATTCCTTGTACAATACAGTACAGTTTTAGAGGGTGTTTTAAATTTGTTTTTAAATTTTTCCAGTAAACAATGAAACAAAATGCATGCACCAGTAATGACAGAACTGCCCAATTCAGAACATTTCCATCATAAAAGTCTACTGAAACTTCTACAGTCCACCAGTATCAGTACATAAGCACAATATCTGAAGTAAAAGTCATCTAAATAATTCCACATTAAAGAGATCTGTAACTAATGAAGAGGCTGCTGCTAGCAAGCAACTTTGTATTTCATTGTTTCATCTACAAATAAAGTGCCCATTACCCTTGAGGAATAAATTGCCCACCTTAGACTAAAAAAATGATAAGCTAGCAATATTGCAATATGGAATGGATGGCAAACAATAACAGGTTTATAGTTACTAGGTATCTTCACCAAAAAGGAGTGCAGCATCCACCCCCTTTGCAAAGTACAGTATCAGCAATGCATCTATCCTCTGTGGGAGTAGAACCCACAGCCTTCTGCATCATGGATGGGAGATAGGAAATTCACCCCGGGGATCATGTCAGTCGCCCTGCTAAGCAGGGGCCCAGAGAAGTAAATATTGTGGGGAAATAATTTTCAGGGAATTGTTATGGCTAGGCTTGCATAGGCCTTAGGGTCGATAGCCTAGTAGCAACCTATGAACCTATGAAAAGCAAGTATACTACCTGTTGTGCTATTAACAAGGCAAACAGACTCAGCATAAGCAGCACTAAACTTTTCCTCCCCTGCAGCTCTCAGCTTCTTGTAAAATTTACTCACTCAGCTGTATCTCTGAACTTTGCAGCACAAAGAAATCTGGAAAAAGCCAAAGTTTATTGTGGGGGGGGGGAGCAAAAGCCCAAAAACCAGGGACGCATTTTAAACATTGCTTGTATAATGTTGGAAAGTTGCTAGAATAAAATGCTATGTTACCACCATACATTTCACTGCCAAGCATTAAACCCAGGACCCTGTGCAAAACAGTCAGAGCAACATACCACTATGTCAAATCCAGGGGTGGCTCGTGCTATAGGACTGCAGGACTACAGCCCCCCCCCCGTCCTGCAACCCCCCCACCTGTACAATACATAATCGGAGGCTCTAAATAAAAATCTACCTAAGCAACAGAGACCTCCAAAGCAGACATCCAAGCAAACTTCACCTCAAAACAAAACACGCACAACACATAGCCCACAAAGTCAGTGTGCCAAGCAGCCACAGCCCTTAAGGCTGAATAACACACCTGATACTCTTGTAATAGGTGATTCTATTGTCAGACACACTGATGTCCAGCTCACCAGGCTGAATAAAGAGAAGGTCACAGTGAGCTGCCTGTCGGGTGCTAGGATCCGCCACATAACGCAAGCACTCAGGTCACTCCAAAGCAAATACAAATATGACTCAGTCATTGTACATGCTGGTGTGAATGACCTGAGACGTACCTCCCTGGACTACATGAAAAGAGACATAGAGGAGCTCTCTGATCATGTAGCCCAGGCTGGTATGACCCTGACCTTGAGCAGCATCTTAACCTCACCTAGAATGATGCCACAGTACAAAGACAAAATGATCGATTTTAACAATTGGCTAAAATTTTGGTGTCATTCAAAGGGGATCCAGTGTCTGTCAGCCTGGGATGACATGCTCGACAAGCCACGTTGCTTCACTAGGGACAGCTTGCACCTGTCACCACTGGGCTTTCAGATATTGGCAAAGGCTCTTGCCACCCCCATAGTGCCTTTTTTAGGCAAGGCTCAAAATTCAAACCCACCCCCATAGACAGCACAAGGAACAAGAAACTAAGGGTAATGCTGCTTAATGCCAGAAGTCTTAACCTCAAGATGCACACACTCGAAGCTCTCCTCAGTATGGAGAACATCGATATCTGTGCAGTGACAGAAACCTGGTTCAAGGCTCCAGAGAGCACCCCAGCACTACCAGGCTATACCTCATATCATGCTTTTTGGCCCCAAAACCCGGGCCGAACCACAAAAGGAGGGGGAGTTTCCATATTTATCAAGGATATCCACACCTCCAGGTTAGTGGCATTGCACGAAGTATCGGAGACCATCCATGTGCAACTAACAGTGGGCAAGACTGATTTTCAGTTTATAGCATCCTACAGACCACGCTCTCAAAGTCAGGAATCCCACTCGGCTTTCCTGAAAACATTGGAGAACATGAAGATCTCTCCGAACACCATTATATTGGGCGACTTCAGCTACCCAAACATTGACTGGGAGCACTACTCAAGCCCCAGCACCTTAGCCCAAAGGTTCCTGGAAATTATAAACTCAAATGCTATGGAACAACTAGTCACCACTCCCACAAGAGAGGACAACATACTAGACCTGATCATTACCGACATGGGGACTCTATGCTCCACACCAGAAGTATATCCCTCATTGGTAAGATAAGACCATAAATTAATTTCACTGGATGTCCACATCCCGACCCCACCCCCAGCCCAGAAAACCACAGTGAAAAACTTCTCAAAAGCAAACTTCTCACTTCTCAAAACCGAAGTGGAATCCTTCAAGGCCCCAGGGCCAGTGGAAACTATGGCCCAAACTGCAGAATCCTATATAAACGCATTCTATGGACATCTCCAGGAATGCATGGATCATGCTATCCCAAACAAAACCAAGACCCAATCATCCAAAGGCAGGCATCCAGTCTGGTGGACCCCTGCCATAAATAAACTGTACAACAGAAGGAGGAAGCTACTACATGACAGAGCAAAATCCCTAATAGGGAAGGCATCTCTGATCAGTACTAGCAAAAAATTACGATCCCTCATAAAATCCTCCAAGGCCAGCTTCGAGAGAAAAATTGCACAGGACACCAAAGACAATCATAAGGCTTTTTCAGTTATGTTAGGAACCTGGGAAGCAACTCCCAGCCTTGTTCTGAGTTGATTCTAAATGACAAAAAATACACTGAACCCACAGACATCGCCAATATCCTGGCAGACAGGTTCAGTCCAAACTTCTCCACCCCCTCCCCCCCAAAAGAGCAAGTATCTATCCCGGCAGAGGGCTGCCTCCCAAACATCTCTGATGCTCAGGTGAAGGCTGCCCTCTCCAAAGCAAAAAACACTGCTTCCATGGGACCAGATGGCGTCCCAGGTTGCATCCTACATGAACTCTAAGAGGAACTAATCCCTCAAATAAAACAGCTATACAATCTCAGCCTCACTACAGGACATGTGCCCACAGAATGGCGTACAGCAACAGTGGTCCCACTCCACAAAAGCGGAGCCTCTACAGAACCTGGAAACTATCGCCCCATAAGCCTGACTAGCTTAGTCTGCAAGGCTATGGAGAGGATCATCATGGAGCTCATAAACAAAGACATGGGGGACGTACAGACACTAGATCCTACCCAGTTCGGCTTTGTCAAGGGCAGATCCTGCCTTTTAAACCTGGTTGACTTCTTCGAAACAGTCACCAAAGCCACAGATGAAGGGAAGGTAGTCCACACAGCCTATCTGGACCTTGCAAAGGCATTTGACACAATACCCCACTTGGGTATCATAGATAAGCTATCCAGCTTAAATATAAACCACTATGTCACAAGATGGGTCGGAAACTGGCTCAAAAACAGAACCCACAGAGTGTGAGTTGCTGGAGCCATGTCAGACTTGAAACAGGTCACAAGTGGCATCCCACAGGGTTCTGTCCTGGGACCACTCTTGTTCGGTATATACTTTTCTGAGGTACAGGCAAATGTGGGAGAACTATGGCTCACCAAGTTCGCAGACAACTGCAAACTGGGTGCCATAATCGACTCTCCAGCTGACACAAACATCCTTCAAAAAGGTCTCACAGAGACAGATAACTGGTGCCAGCGCCATGGTTTTAAGCTAAATGCCAAAAAATGTATAGTCATACCCTTTGGCAAAAACAATGTGCCCACAAATTACCACATAGGCGGAAACCCATTAAGTACAGAGAAAGTTATTAGGGACCTGGGGACCCAAGTTGATAGCAATCTCTCCTTTGAAAACCACATTGCCAAAGTGGTTAGAAAGACCTTCTACATAGCCCACCTCATCACAAAGGGTTTCACATCTAGATCAAGAGAGGTAATCGTGCCCCTTTATTCATCCCTCATCAGGCCCATCATAGAATACAATGCCCCTTTTGGGATGTACCTTACCAGACACCTGCAGCAATTAGAAAGACCCCAAAAGTATCTCACCAAGAGGATCAACGGTCTCAAACAGATGCCATATGCTGCTCGGTTAAAAAAACTCCAGCTCTACTCAGTTGCATACTGCCTACTTCAAGCCGATCTATGCCTGACATACAAAACTATGTCAATTCCAGAATTAATGGACATGCTCCACCTCAGTAAATCTAAATCCCTTAGAGCCACACGCTCGAGGGACTTGAACCTCAGCACAGAAATAAATAGAACTGGCTGGAGGGACAGGTTCATAACCCAGAGGCTCCCTTCGCTCTGGAATAGAATTCCAGTTCATGTGAGGCAGAGCACCTCACTGAATCTCTTCAAGAAGAATCTTGATAGGTGGATGGGGGAATCGTAGGTTTGTCCCAGGGATTACTCCCGTGTCACTATTAGACAGAGGCATAGTAAACTAAACCTTAAAAAGGGCACAGTATACTCAAATCAAGGGGTGGCGTAAGCCATACAGAATCAGGCTAGGCTTATAATTGCCCCAGGGCAGATAGCCTAGTATGAACCTATGAACCTATGAACCTAAAAAAAAAAAATCACGGACTCCATGCATGTGTGCATGGTTCCTGAGAACTCCATACATGCAAGTGTGCTCATTCCAGAGCTCCAGACTGCTCTGTTAGGCAGTCCGGATAGGAAAGGCAGAAAACTCCACCCTTCCAGCCCAGAGGTCTGTGCAGTGATGACCGCACAGACCAAAAGGTCACCAGACTGCATCACCGGCAGGAAAGAGGCTCCAGCCTGCTACTCTCATGGGACTAGCCATCTCTCACAGGAAGCCATTTTGTGGAGGGAGACCCATGCACAGGCCAGGGGAATTCATGGATCAGCAGCCGTTTTGTGGACTTAGCTGCAGAGGATCAGTGGACATTTTGTGAAGGGCAGGTAGTGGATTCACATTTTATGGAGTGTGTGTGTGTGTGTGTGTGTGTGTGTGTGTGTGTGTGTGTGTGTGTGTGTGTGTGTGTGTGTGTGTGTAATGCCCCAGGTGCAATATGGTGGTGGGTAGACAATAAGGCTTGAACCCTGAACCTTGAGCCCAGGTGGCAGGAGCCTGAATTCCCTACCCACCACCATTTGTAAAAACATTGCAGATTTTTCCCTCATATTTGTTCTATTCCTCATAAAATCTGTGGTTTCTGTATTTGTGTCCTTGCAAAGCTGGTAGTGCATTGGTGCAGTGGTAGCATTGTTGCCTGACAGCTATAGGTTCTTTGGTTTGATTCTTGGCTGGGGTGCCTTACCTTTTCTGTGGAGTCTATATGCCCTCCCTGTGTTTGTTTCCTCTAGTGTCATCCCATCTTACAAAGACACGTGCCTTATCTGGAGTGTTTCTCCCTGGGCCTCTGCTAAAAATTAGCTTTTGTTCCAAGTCAGACTTTCCTGATTAATAAATGTTAAAAATGACACGCATTTGAATATCAGACTTCATATTCTTCAAAAAGTGCATGGTAACACAAAAGCTTTTATTCTATCAATTTTCTAAGTGTATAAGATGGATATTTGAAATTTGTCCCTATTTTTGGGATTGTATTCCCCCCATTATTGGCTTCATCCAGATTTTTTGTGCTAAGGTTGAGAGTTATGTTAAGAACTGAATTCACTGAATATGTTTGGGGGCTATATTCCCCCATTACTGGCTTTGTCCGGGTGTTTTTTGCTAAGAGATTGAGAACTATGGTGAGAACTGAATTCACTGAATATTTGGGGGCTGTATTCACCCATTATTGGCTTTGTTCAGGTGTTTTGTGCTAAGAGGTTGACAGCTGTGCTATGGTGAGAACTGAATTCACTGAATGTTTGGGGGCTGTATTCACCCATTATGAAGTCTGATTATTGGCTTTGTTCAGGTGTTTTGTGCTAAGAGGTTGACAGCTGTGCTATGGTAAGAACTGAATTCACTAAATGGTAGCCATTTAAGTTTCCGTCTTCCTCTTTCACAAAACAGCTGGTTTGACCAGTGGAGGCTGGTGACTTCAAATGAAAGGGGGGCTGCAGGAGACAATTGAATGGGTGGGGCCAATGGGAAGGGGTGTGGCCAATTAGAAAAGGGTGGAGGCATGCTCAAAACCCCAAAAACTGAGACTTTAATTAAATACGCTGCCCTGGGTGCCAAACTGTCATTATGAGAGCCCAATCAAGACAAAATGAAGTGGAGAAGAAAAAAATATTTCAATGCATTGGCTACATGACAGCTTACTTAATATCTAGATGGAAACAAAAAGGTTGTGAGGAATGAAAAAATAAATTACTTTTTAAATACATTACTGGAATGCCAGTCAAAATCAAGTATAAAAAAACAAGCAGCACTCAACTCAAATCACTTCTCCTTGCACTGCACTTCTAATTATAATTTATATTCAGCTTTATAAAAGTACCAAGTAACATGTTGAAAGTAGCAATCTCTGTGATATCGATTACCCCCACTTGTAAAAATGTTTCTTATCCAAAAAGTCCTGCTGCTTGACAACAATTATCTACTTGTTTCATGGTGAAAACCTGATCAAAGTAAAAAATGAACAGCAAACAACAAACAAGCTCAAGATAAATTGCTTAAAAGATTATTGCACAGGTTACGGATCACACATAATAGATTGGCATTCTGTTTAGTTTATGGGTAAAGCCTGCAAAGAGAATTGCAAGTCTCCAACTAATGTAATGAGCTTCTGAAAATACTGTAATCCTGTCCTTTATTACAAATACTGTCATATGAATTTCAATACCTAAGCCTTATACGTTATCTATTTATGTAAATATTCTTTACATGGCAACAGCAAAAAGGCTTTCATTGTTGATAATTATTTAACAGTATGCTTATTAAAGCTTGCTTGCATCTTACAATCTCAGACAAGCTTACCTGATGGTCATTAAAGCATTGCTACTTAAACACAGAGCAACAGGCACTGCAACAACATGCATTTTCTGAATAATAAGAAGCATAAATCAACAGTATATAAATATGACAGAAAACTAGAACATTCTTCAAAATCAAGGACAGATGAAAAGCCACTGTAGTACTTGTGTCTACCTGGATGGGAAGATACTTTGCACACTTACACTGCACAGCTGCTCCTTGCCTTGCTTGGACACATCCAAAGTCACTACATGGGGGAGTGGGGTACAACAAGTATGTCACAATTTGAAATATCTCTGGCTGATGTTGAAAGCCCTGACACATTTGTAATACCTCTCAACCTCAGAGCAAGAAATCTGGAAAAAGCCATAAATAGAAATAGGACAAAATCCAAAAAATAAGGACAATTTTTAGATATTGCTCTTATAAACTTAGATAATTGAATAGTAGGTCTTGCATTAGTATGAATGAAGGTTATGAAATCTGAAACGTAAATGTCTGTCATTATTTTCTAACTTCAGTCTTCAATGATTTGCCACTAATTTGCCAGAAAACAACAATTTTTTGAAAAATGGACCAAAAATGTGATGGAAAAATATAAAATAGCCACACAGTACAACTGGAACCCTGTCAAAGAAGGGGCACTTTTTTAATATTAGTACTGTTATGTTGAGCAGCTGACAAAATAAGAGAATCTACATGAATTTCTGAAATAAAAATAATGAATTATTTATTAACTGTAAACCTTCCACGTTTCTTCCAAAATTGCCATTTTTTGAAGCGGGATTATTAGGGGGAGAGCAACATTTTGAGCCAAAATCAGGGACTGTTGAGAGGTTTGGATATGCCTAATTCTATAAAGCGATTTCTTTGCATGTACCTCTCAACGCAGAAAATCTGGACACGGTCAAATATATTGGGAGAACAAACAGTACTAAAAATTGCTCTTATATAAACTTAGACAGTTGATAGAATAACAGGTCTTCGTTTAGCATGCATTTTTTCTGAAGAGTATGGAGTCTGAAACTCAATGTCTGTCATTAAGTTACTTCATTCCTGAATGATTTGCCAGAAAACCACACATTTTATAAGGAACAAACCAAAAATAAGAAGCAAAAATCTATTAATTCTGTGAAAATATGGACAGTTGAGAGGTATAGTTCAGCCAGGAGAATTGTGTGGCAGAAATCCTATGCAACAGACTTAGCTCCCTAGGTGTGGACAATAAGTACCCCCCCCCCCAAAAAAAAAACAAAGAGCTAAGAGAAGTGATTGCTTCAATCTGGCTTCATCAAGTTCCGTAGCATTCAGACTCAATCAGTGAAAATATTCAGTAACGAAAAAGTTTGTGCTTGAAGACAGTTGATTTAACTGGTTCCCAATCAAACACATCCAATCAAAAACTGGGAAGGGGCATACCTGAGCTGATCAGATAATCAATAAACACCTTCTTGATTGTATTAAATTATATTCCTTGTATAATACAGTACAGTTGTTAGAGGGCATTTTAAATGTACTGTTTTGAACATTTTTGCAGTAAACAATGAAACAAAATGCATGGACCAATAATGACAAAACTGCCCAATTCAGAACATTTCCATCATAAAAGTCTACTCAAACTTCTGCAATCCACCAGTATCAGTAAGTATGCACAATCTCTGCAGAAGTAAAACTCATCTAAATAATTCCACATTAAAGAGATATGTAACTAATGAAGAGGCTGCTGCTAACAAACAACTTTATATTTCATTGCTTCATCTACAAATAAAGTGCCTGTTGCCCTTGAGGAATAAATTGCCTATGTTACATTAAAAAAATGATAAGCTAGTAATATTGTAATAGGGAATGGATGGCAAACTGATAACAGGTTCATAGGTATCTCTGCCAAAGAGGACATTCTCTGGACTGCAGCATCCACCCCCTTTAAAAGTACAACACAGTACAGTATCAGCAATGCATCTAAATACTGTGGGAGTAGAACCCACAGCCTTCTGCATCAAAAGCAAGTATTCAACCTGTTATGCTATTAACAATGCAAGCAGACTCAGCATAAGCAACACTAAACCTCTTCTCCCCTGAAGCTCTCAGCTCCTTGTAAAATCCACTCAACACTCAACTGTTTCTCTCAACATTGCAGCATAAGGAAAAAGCCAAAATGTATTGGTGGGAACAAAAGCCCAAAAACCTGGGACAAATTTTAAACATTGCTTGAATAATCTTGGAAAGTTGATAGAATAAAATGTTGTGTTACCACCATGCATTTCATTGCCAAGTCTTGAACCCTGGACCCTTTGCACTACAGTCAGAGCAACATACCACTATGCCAAATCAGCTGTTTTTGAAAGACCAGAAGACTGAAACTTAAATGGCTATTATTTAGTGAATTAAATTCTCACCATAGCTCTCAACCTCTTAGCACAAAACACCTGGACAAAGCCAATAACGGAGTAATACAGACCCCAAAATAGGGACAAATTTCAAATATTGATCTTATAAACTTAGAAAATTGCTAGAATAAAAGGTTTTGTATTACCATGTATTTTATGAAGAATATGAAGTCTGAAATTCAAATGCCTGTCATTAATTAGTGAATTCAATCCTTCACTGATTACAAAAATCCAGAAAAACACTGATTTTATAAGGAACAGAACAAAAATATGAGGCAAAAATCTGAACAGTTTGCACAAGTGATGGTGGGTAGGGAATTCAGGATTTGCTACCTGTACCCAAGGTACAAGGTTTGAGCCTAACTGTAACCACCAGGTATATTTAACTGGGGCATTTCATGTACACACACACACACACACACACACACACACACACACACACACACACACACACACACACACACACACACACACACACACACACACACACACACACACACACACGCACACACACCAGTACCTGTGTATATTCCCTTGCAGCTTCAATCTGAACACACACACCAGTACCTGTGTATATTCCCTTACAGCTTCATTCCAAAAACACACACCAGTACTTGTGTATATTCCCTTACAGCTTCATTCCAAGCCCAATTCCCTTGCAGTGAGAGCACCAAATACAAATTCACTTCCCAGGAGCCAATCACTTGTGTATATTCCCTTGCAGCTTCATTCCAAAGCCAATTCCCTTGGAGAGAGAACGCCAAATATAAATTCCCTTCCTGGAAGCCAATCAGTAGCTATCCATCCACATACGTGACCATAGATGTTGCAGTCTGATCCCCTTTCAGTCTATGTGGTTACAAACCATATAGACTTCTGGACATCTGTACACTGATGCCTTCTCTTCATAATCCAGACTGGTTAAACAGCAATCCGGTTAATAACTCACCGAGCATGCATGAGCAGTTCTGGGACACGCTGCTAATTATGTTACAATTCTGTTTTCTTTCATTTTACAGTTGGGGGGGGGGCTGCAGTTCTGCAGCACAATAGCATGACTGCCCCTACATTAAACACACTTTCAAACATACTACCCATCCCACAAGGGCTTTAAAATCATCAGTTTTGGGTATTTCCTTGATATGCCCACCTATAGTGTGGGTAATGCTTTCTTAAAACTATGAGTAATAATTCCAGCATTGTTTTACTGTTATGTCTTCCTGTGCCTAACCATTATTTTGCTATATGTTTCAACTCACAGAGTCAAGCTCTTAACGTACAAAGAATTCTAGGTCATCTGAAGTGCCTCGCCATAACAAAAATACATCATCCACAAATCTGCTATAAAATAGCATTAAATCCTTCCATTTGTTATTCTCATTACATTGTATTTTTGTTATAGTGAGGCACTTCAGATGACCTAGATTCCTTTGTACATTATCTGGAAAGTAGTACATCTTTTTTAAAGTTTACTGTACATACATCAGAAAGTGAGATTAATTTCCTTGACATCAAATTTTGTAAATTGGATGATGGTATGATAATCATCTCAACCTATAGGAAACCTTTCTGGAAGAACAATCTTCTAACACACAACACCATGTGTCCACAACATGTTTTCCCTAACTCTTAGGGCATGTAGACAGTGTACTGAAGAGAATACAGTTATTAAAGAAACCGAATGTATGGCCTCTCATTTGAGCACTCATGGCTACAAAGAATAAGAAATACAAGGTGCTTTGTTTACCATTAATAATTTTTAAGAAGGACTCAGTGTAAACCATGGTATAATAATTAAATTAATCAAAAAGTGCAAACGGCCTCATCTGATACATACGACAATAAATATGATCACATGAATGCTATATTAAAGTACACTAGTGCTATCAATACAGTTTGCAATATTATTAAGGATAATTGGAAGATTCTCTTAACAGATCACAGTATTAAACAGGTTGTAGGTGATGCCCCCTCTTTTGGGTTTAAAAATAATTTGAATTTGAAAAGGCTGCTATGTAAGGATATTTCTTCTAAATGACGTACTATTACATCCTCTAGGATAGGTACTTTTCCTTGTGGACACTGCAAACCCTATAAGCATATCAGCAGTGAGAATCTGTTTAAACATTCAATCACAAACAAGATATATTGTCCTAATTTACATTCAGTCTGCCTCACCAAGAATGTTGTATATCTTGCAAAGTGCAAAAAATGTTTATCTTTTTATGTGGGCAAAACAAACAGGTCACTTAAGGACCATATTTTACATCATCAAAGAGACATTAGAGTCTAAACACAATGCTTTGCCCAGCATATTAAGCATTATACAGAGCATGATTTTTTGTTTATCATGTTACAGATACAGGAAGAGAGGTGGAGATTTGGTGAATAGGACTGAGGTGATTGAATCTTGTTGGATAGCAGATTTACAGGGTGACAAACCTCCTGATTTAAATGGTATAGTACCAATCATGCCAATTTTGAATGGGCGTAGGCTCCTTTGTTGATTTTAATTGGATGGTCATTTTCTTTTTAGTGGAAGAATGAATTGGAATGGATGGATCTGATGAAAGGATATTTCCTGAAAGCACTTATCCCAGTTTTATGCTATATATTTTTTGGTCTCATTCATTTTTAAATACTTTTAAGTGTTTTAAAAATATTAAAAAGTCTGATATTTTATGTTATACAGAGTGGTGACCTGCTTGGCTTTTGTTTGCCATTGCCCTTCTTGAGTATAGGGAAATCTGTTTGTCTTGGCTTTAACAACATAACATATCTTCACATCCATATGTACTATTGCCACTACCTTGCTTTCCTTTATTAGTTTCCTTTATGTCTCACTTCACTCTGAACAGGCTGCAGGCACAAGACACATAAATGTAGTGAAAAAACATGGTACTGCTGAATATTCTAATTTCCTGGTGAATCATTTTAAAATCATTTGTTCATTGTGCTATAAGCTTGATTGTCTCCTTTCTGGCAAACTTCACAAAATATATTTACAGGTATAATATGCTCATCTCAAAAAAAAAATGCCTATGAGTGGACATTATACTGTGACCCCTGCTGGTTTATGCCACTTCTGGTTGCATTACAACACCTTCTCTTCACACTGAAGTCTACTACAAGCAGGTGATACGGTCTCTTTCATTTGGAGGAGTACCTCCCTACTGTGCTTGTCCAACTAACAAATGAATGCCACATCTTGGAACATGTTCCTGCTTCTTGTTATTGCTCAATTAATAAAAAAAGAGCACATTCAAAATGCTTTGTTCCACATGGAGCAGACTGTGTCTTATACCTGTTGATAGGCTTTCTGTCAAGAGATACTCTTTAGCAAGCAGAAAACAAAATGGCATTTTGGTTCACTTTTCACTCATAAATCTGAGGTACATCATTACTTTCTCCGGTAAGCTTGGTGAAAAAGTCAACAGTTATAAGTTATGGCATGATATCTATTGTCTACTCGTACTGACCTTCAGCTGTATACTCTTTTACTTACTACAATAAATCACTACATGGGTCTGTCTTCCAGCTCTCTTGAGATTTCTCTTCATTGTGTTTAAATGGCTTCATGTGCCTGATATAAGCTTCTGATTTTAGCAAATACCCCTCATCTTTGCAGTTGTAATTCAGGACAGCATAATGGACAAACCTAGGACTGAGTACCACAAGGATATCTTACAACAATATGTTCACTGAATCTCACTGTCCTCAGCACAAGGTATTTCAAATCTTCTCTTAAATATGGTAAAATCAACTATAGCTGCTGCCTGGACCTGCAGCCTCTCAGACATCTCAGTTTTAGCGGTTACCTTGACTATTTATGCCATCAGAACTGTACTGAAATTGTGTCTGAATGAGAAACTGGTTTAGGAAACAGTAATGAACTGCTGGATTCTCACTGGTTGTTAAAACTAAATCTACCAAATTTTCAAGCTAACTTATTGCAGTTACCTAAGTTTCAGGGTCTACTGTGACACACTGATTTAGAGGTTCAAAGGTAGGTACTAGACTATCGGTCTTGGGGCCTATATAAGCCTAGCCAAAAAGGTTCCCTGGCTTTCGCCACCCAAGAAAATTACTTTCCTGTGTCTCTGTCAAGCAGTGCTGCAGAAGTGATCCCTGGGGTGAATTTTCTATTTCCCATCCAGTCATTAAGATTTTTCTTAAAGAGGGCCAATGAGGAACTTTGCTTAACATGAATGGGTAGTTTGTTCCAGAGTATGGGAAGTCTCTGGGACAGGAATCTATCCCTCCAGTATGTTCTGTTTATTGTGGTGACAAGGTTTAGGTACCTGGAGCATGTGGTTCAGAGAGACTGGGATTTCTTTAAGTGTAGCATGTCCAACAGCTCTGGGTTTGACATAGCTTTGTATGTTAGGCAGAGATCACCTCTGAGTAGGTGATATGCAATGGAGTAGAGCTGGAGTTTTTTGAGACGGTCTACTTATGGCATCTGTTTGAGGCTGATAATCCTCTTAGTGAGGTATTTCTGTGGCCTTTCCAATTGTTGTAGGTAACTTCTGAGATACATGTCCCCCTGGGCATTGTACTCTATAATGGTTCTGATGAGGGATGAGTAGCGAGGATCAATGACCTCCTTTTTTCTAGAGGAGAACCCTTTTGTGATGAGGTATGCCACGTAGAAGGATTTCCTAACTACTGTAGTGATGTGGTTATCAAAGTAGAGGCTACTGTCCACCTGTGTCCTGAGGTCTCTTATCACACTTTCAGTGTTTAGTGAGCTACCGCCTATGTGGTAGTTCATGGGTACCGAGTTTTTCTCAAAGAGGATGTCAATGCACTTCTTTATTTATTTATGCAGTTATTTATTTTGTTTGTCAGAGTAGAACACATTGATTCTACTGGCCTATTTTCAAGCTCAGCCCAGAGAAACCTTTAGACCTTTATAACTGCCGCTTGTCTCATGCATTCAAAAGAGATGATGAAGTGGTGTATGGGTTCAAGATATTTATTGTACATAAACATGTCAAGAACTGTAACTGGAACATATATTTAGGCTAACTGATTCACACATTACTTAAACACACTTGCATGTGCATCTCCATTCATGCCTGCATTCACTCTGGCTGACCGTACAAAATGGCACCATTCTCAAAGATGCTCAGTACTTACATGCACATGCTATCTAGCTACAGTGGCTCAGTAGGAACATTACACATAATGATCTACATCATCCCTCTTTGATTTGTTTGACATGCAATAGGGGAACTAGACAATGTACTGTATATGTTAGATATTTTAATATTAATAACAAATCAGAACTCAAGTCCAAGTTGCTGTGTATTTTGGATTGGGTCTGGAAATTCTACCCAATGTGGTTACATAAAAGCTTTGACTGTGCTTAGCAACAAGGACAGTCTCTGGGGAATTCTTCTCAATAAGAACTTCAGGGATAACATCAGAATTATTTGAGGAAAGTACACTGTTCTGCGAAGTTCACTCTGAGAAATAGTCTTTAGCACAGGCAATTGGCTCCGTCACCGTTTTAGAAACTGGGAGTATATGTCTTCAGTTTCCTTCGAAAATCAATTCTTTCTGACTGAACAATTTAAGAGCTTGGTTCCTAGCAAATACTTTTGATTATACCCAATCGGCCATATGCTTTGGACATCTGCATCCTTACAATCTCCTTGTTTAATGGTCTCAGAGGTTTGCTAGATTTGTCGTAGTACAACTTTTGTGACTGGCATTTCTTCAAAAGTTGCTTTTTGATCACTTTGTTGTAATTTGCATTTGGAAACAATAGTTGTTTACTGATCGGTAAGGTTGTTCTTATCTGTCTAGGCATTAATCTGTGAGTAGGTGAACCAAGAAAATTATCTCGGGGAATGTTTCTGGGATTGAGAAAGTTAAGGAAAACATCTGTACCATCTTTCTTTGAATACTCTAACAAACATTTCGCACTTTGGACTGCACGCTCACTAATTCATTGCACTGTGGATACTCAGGACTACTAGTAACATGGACAAAGTCCCAAGTCTCAGCAAATTACTTGAAATGCTGACTGGTAAACTGTGTACCATTGCTAGATGCAACTTTGTGTGGACTACCTTCTAACATATTTATTTATTTATTTTATTTTATTTTACATTTGTTTACCAGGATAGTCCAACTGGATACATGTCCATTTTCAGCGGAGGCCCAGGGAGAAAAGCTCCACATAGACAAACTTACATAGATTACACAGAAGTTAGCAAACAATTATAAAAACAAAGTGATTATATACAGTAGCTCAGTAGTGTTCCCTAGTAGGGACTCACAATTCTCATGGACAGACACAATTAAAAGTAAGAGACATCAGATTGGAAGCAGAGCTTGGTGACTTAGTTACAAGTTATGATAATTATAGAATATGCTTTCAGTTTATAACTTAATCAGGGTTGGTACATGGGCATAGCCAATTCACTTTGAGATACTGTTTGAGTTTTTTTTTTTAAGAGACTTTTGGAGGACTGTAGGGTTATATAGTTTGGCAACGAGTTCCAGGTTTTGCGAATGAAGTTGGCAAACAGGGATTCACCAGCAGATTTATTAGCTTTGTGGGTTTGGACCAGGAGTTTATCGGCTGACTGTAGGGATCTCAGGTTGCTATATGGCTTAATAATATTTTTAAGTAAGGGGGTATCCTCAGGGTGGTACAAAATTTTGTGCGCTATTAAGAGTTGATTGAATTGAATTAAGCTGGGCAGTTCCAGCCACTCTAATTGTTTAAGGTTCTGGCAGTGGTGGGTTCTATATGTGGAGCCAGTGGCGAATCTCGCAATATGATTGTAGCTATGGGACAGCTTACCTAGTTCGGATTTGTTGAGATTTGAGAGTACAGGTGAGGCATATAAAAGAGTAGAGAGTAGGTGTGATTGGGCAATTGCATTCCTAGCCAGTGGGGTTAAAAATGTCTTGTTTCTATACAGTGATCCAAGCTTCTTACTGATGGTCTGTATGGTTTTGTTGACCTGTAGGTCAAATTTGAGATTATTGTCTATAATAACCCCTAGCAGTTTGGTGTAATGATCTGGGGAAATAGTGGTACCATTGTTAGATGTGACACAGAATGAAAGTGTGATAGATCTATTAGTGGGGGAGAAGAGTAGAAGTTTAGTTTTATTGGGGTTCAGAAGTAGGCATTGGTGAGCCAGTTCTCGATTGTGTTAAATGCATTTTGGGTTAAGGCTTGCAGTTTGGATGGAGAGGTGGCTGAGCAGATCAGAATGGAATCGTCTGCATATTGAATGCAGGTAGCTTTAGGGATAGCAGTGTGAAGGTTATTGATAAAAATAGAGAACAGTAGTGAACCTAGTATGGACCCTTGAGGGACACCAAGTGTGAGAGGCAGCTGGCTGGAGAGTTTGCCCTACCACTGTACCGCCTGTTATCTACCAGTTAGGTAGGACTGGAACCACTGGATAGCAAGCTTGTTGAGGGAAATAGATATAGTTAAAGAATGAGAAGTTCATGGTTGACCATGTCAAAGGCTTTTGATAGGTCATAAAAGAGGGCAGAGGTTAGTCTATTGTCATTCCTGTTTTGTTTTATGGCAGTAGTAAAGGAAAGGAGGGCTGAGGTGGTGCTGTGGTATGGCCTGAAACCATACTGGGAGTCGGATAGTAAGTTATTCTGTGAAAGGTATTGCATTAGTTGCTTGTGTACACATTTCTCCATTATTTTGGCTAGTGGGAAAAGAATGGCAATGGGTCTATAGTTGGATATGTCTGAGGAGCTACCACCTTTATGGAGTGGGATGACGCGAGATATTTTCCAGAGGGAGGGGATAGCACTTTCGGATAAAGTTCTGTTGATGAGGATAGACATGGGATATGCAATGGCATCTGCAGCTATTTGCAGGTACTCTGCAGGGAGGAGGCCAACAGCGAGGGTGGTAGGTTTTAGTTTTTTAGAAGTGTTTTGATAAAACTAGTGGATATTGGTTGGAAGCTGAATTTGGGGTGATTATTGGGTAGATTAGGCGTGTGGTTTAAGTTAGAGGAGATTAGTTGATTTTCCAGGGATTGGATTTTTTCAGCAAAAAAGTTATTAAAGGCGCTAGTTATTGTCTTTGGGGAACTATGGGTGTAGTTAGCCGGGGTTGGGATGGTGGAATGACCTGGACAAAGTAGGTGATTTAAGCCTGCCCAGAACTTTTGAGGGTTGTTTTGGCGTTTTTGTAGGAGATTTTGTTAGAAGCTTTTTTTATCCAGTAAAATTGATTTTGTATCATTCCTGAGTTAACGATATTTTAGATGGTCAAGTGGGGCTTTAGTTGTTCTCCAGCTAGCCCAGGCTCTGTTTCTAGTTTTGATTTTAGCCTTGGTATCCTTTGTGAGCCATGGTGCTGTATTTAATCTAGTTTTTAATGTACGTTCTGGAGCATGGGAATCAAGGATACTTAAGAATTTGGTGTTAAAGTGATCTATGGCCTCCTCTAATGTTATAGTTTTTAGTTTTGACCAATCAACTGCTTTTAATTCATTTTGGAATATAGCAGCGTCAAAGTTTTTCCTGTTTCTAACTATTTTATATTTGGGGTGGTGAGGGTTTCCTCCCTTATGTTTTATGATATAGGTTAGACAATGGTCACTAAAGTCATCATGGAGAGTACCAGCTCTGTACAGCTGGGGTTGGTTATTAACTAGGATCCAGTCTAGGATTTTTTCCCTGTTGGTTGGTTTGTTTATCCTAGTGGGAGAGGTTATGGTCTGTTTAAACCCAGATAAGTTTATATGGGTGAGGGGGGGGGGGTCAGAGGTGCATGAGTGCCAGTCGGTGTTAAAGTCACCAAGAACTATGGTTTCTTGTGGATAGGTTGTGGATAACCAGTAAAGGATATCTTTTAGGATATTTAGGTTGTTGCCTGGTGGAATGTATGCACAAACGATATTCAAGTGCTTGTATTGGTTCATCTGTAGCTAACATGCACAGAAAAATGTTTTTTCAATTTGGTAATGATAGTGCTGGACTTTAGATTAGGAATAAGGTCAATTTCAAACCAATTCAAGTAAAATATTCCAAAAAAGCCAACAACTCATTGGAATACACATGGCAAAACAACACTTTAATACAAAATAGTAAAAATATAAAACATGTGAGCGCTTTCACAGAGTCCTCTCTGCTTCCTCAGATATACAGTAACTGCTGCTCTTGTTTAAATAATGATACATCTAGGTCATATCCAATCAGTTAACAGCATCTTGATTGAATAAATAAAAGTTAAAGGCATACACTATACAAACACTATATAAACAATCAATCATATAAATAGTGAACTAAAAATATATGTAAAAAAACTGTAAAAACATGCTCTATAAAATTAGATGGTGGTAAAACTGTAAAATATATGTACAAATATTAGAAGATGTGACCAAATATAATAATCAATGTTTCAAAGCCCTGTTCCTAAGAAAAGGTTTCTGTGAAACCTTACTATTTAGTCTCGGTGGTCTGTCAGCCTGAAGCCTAATTATCCATTCTTGTTTTGAGTCTTCGGTCTTGTTGTTCATGTTCCCACCTCTTTTATTATCTTGTATGATATGTAACACTAGAAACTTGAAGGTGTGTGTGGCTCCCTCCTTTATAACATGCATCGCTAACGCACTTGTCTCTTTTTTATTTTTAATGTCCCTTACATGTTCTAGGACTCTATCTTTGAGTAGCTGATTAGTTTTGCCTACATATTAGGCTGGGCATTTTGTACAGAAACCAAAGTATACAACATTCTTACTATAACAGTCTGTATAAAAGCGTGTATCAATGCTGAACTTTCTAGCCGGTGTGTATACTGCCCCCCTCCAAATATGAAGGGGCAGGCTGTACACCTTCTACATGGAAAGGTACCTAGCCTATCAGACCTTGCATAGTGGTCTCCATCTAATTTCTTATAGCACAACTGTCTTTTTAATGACGTTGTTTTTGAAGGTAAACAATGGTGTAGCCCCTATAACACCTTCTAGTTCATCCACATTTAACAATATGCCCCAATTATTTTTAATTATATCACAGACTGTACTGATATTACTTGCAAATGTTAATGGAAAACGTAATGCATCATTCTCTGGATTCCTGGTTACTGTGGTACTGGTAGTATAGTTACTTTGGTTATCCTGGTTGGTTTTCATCCTATCATAATAGGGCTTGTATCTCTCTTTTCTCTCATTCCAAGCCACTTTAATTTGTTTGTCTATACCTCTGGCTTTATATATCCTTTCAATAAATTCATGTTTTAACAGGGTAAGTGCCTGGGACAAACTATCATCATCATTATATAGTCTCATGCATCTATCTGTCCTTTGATCACATTGGTTTTAGTGTATTTAGGATGCATACTACTACTATGTAGAACATTACTCTTTCTAATGGGTTTTCTGTACATGGAGGTATGAACATAACTGAGTGTATCTCTTGTAACTTTTACATCTAGAAACTCTATTTCTCTATTTGAGTATGTGTATGTGAAATTTAAAAAGGGGGTAATGGTATTAATGAAATTCAGAAATTGCTGCAAATTATCTTCGTTATCATGCCACAATAGAAAGATATCGTCATCAAAATGTTTGTACCATATAACAGACTTAGCAAAAACATTACCTGTCAAAATATTCTCAGTTTCCCATTGTACAAGTGCTAGGCTGGTATAGCTATTGGCACAAGCAGTGCACATAGCCACGCCAGCCTTCTGTATATAAAACTTGTCGCCAAACACAAAGATATTATTTTCTAGGATGATCTCAAGTAAGATACAAATAAGTCGAATTTTGGCATTTTCTATCCCTTTTCTATTAAGTAGTTCCCTTACATTATCTATGCCCCAAGAATGGGGAATAACTGTGAAAAGGGACTCTACATCAAGAGTAACAAGCCAACATTGGTCATCTATACCCTCCAACTGTACAGTAAGGTCTCTCAAAAAACCTTTAGTGTCCAATAAGACAGTAGTACATTCCTTAAGTATAGGATGCAGGTTTTTCTCAACATATATTGACAGTGGTTCTGTCGCCCACCCCCCACTAGATACTATAAGTCTCATGGATGGGCTTTCTATGTTTTTATGGACTTTTGGTAGACCATACATAATTGGAGTCACTGGGTACTCTATACTGAAATATTCAAAAAGTGGCACAGAAATCATGCCTGTTATTAACATATCAAACAAAAAAACTTGCAGTCTATCTGTAATGGCTTTAACATGAGTTGCAGAAATCTCACAATAAGTATTAGTGTTACTTAAATGTACTAACATACTTGCAATATATTTGTCTCTATCTAAAATAACAATTCCTCCACCTTTATCTGCTGGACGTATTTCAACACTTTTAAAGCATTTTAAGTCATTTAACGCTTGCTGTTCCCATTTAGATAAATTATAAAAAACATTGGTAGCTTCATTACTAAGCACACTTCTTCTTTGTTTTTCACACACATCAATGAATAAATCAATCCCAGAATTACTGGGGGGAACAAAAGTACTAGGTTTTTTAAAAACATTATATTCATTGGATCCACCTTGAAAAATAGTTTTTAAAGTCAGTGTCCTGCCAAATAGCTTCAGTTCTTTTAGCACATTCACCAAGTCTACTCTCTGGGCAGGAACAAAACTCAAACCTCTGTTCAATAAAGGGTTTTGTGCTTGAGTCAAGGAAATGGAGGAAATATTAAAAATCAAACCTGGTTTGCTTCTTTTCAGGAACTTGTTCTGGTCATCCACACTGTAGGGTCTCCGTGTCTTGCCGTACTGGGGGCGATTGCGTGACCTCCCTCGTATTGGGAAAGGTTTTTCTAACAAAAAAGTCCCATTTGTATTCTTGGAAGAGCATTCATGAATGCTGGAATCTCTAGCATTGTTTATGTAACTAACACAGGCCAGTGCTGTATTCTTTGGTTTAACAATTGGTATTTCATCACTTCTAGTTGTTGTTTTTGCTGTAGCCTTAGAAGTGCTGGCACCAACACTAGTTGCAGCATCTGAAGATGATTTACTGGGCTGTAGGTCACTGAAAATGGAGTTTTCAGCATCTATATGCAGTGTGCTTGTAACTGCTGTTCCTCTCTGCTAACTGCTAGTGTACTCACGCCCACTTCCTGGTTGTTGTCTAGGTGTTTCCTGTGTACTCCTCTCTCTTTTCCAGGAGAACACATTGCCCAGTTCAAAATCATGTAAATCTCAATGTATTTTTTTAGTTTTAGCACTAGAGAGACATTTCTCATATTGGCTAATATGTTCATGTAGCTGATCAATCTTGTCAGCTATTATTTCACTAGAAAATGTGTCAAAAATGTCATTGTGCAGTATATTAATTTCTTTAAGCAGCTCATCTTCTTCTGGTTTGAAGTAATCTATAAGAAGCTATTTATATGATTGATTGTTTATATAGTGTTTGTATAGTGTATGCCTTTAACTTTTATTTATTCAATCAAGATGCTGTTAACTGATTGGATATGACCTAGATGTATCATTATTTAAACAAGAGCAGCAGTTACTGTAGTATGTCTGAGGAAGCAGAGAGGACTCTGTGAAAGCACTCACATGTTTTATATTTTTACTATTTTGTATTAAAGTGTTGCTTTGCCGTGTGTATTCCAATGAGTTGTTAGCTTTTTTTGGAATATTATACCTTTATCGTTGGTTACTTTATACAGATTCAGGGGATCTGTGTTTGATAGTTTCGTATTTTTACCCCTATCTGGACATGGCAAATGAATTTGAGGTGACAACCTATGCCGAGGCAGCCATGAATGTGGGGCCGAAGGACCGAAGGAATAGCCAGATGAAGCTGAATGAGAGACTGAATTCTATACTAAACCCTGCTGGTAATCCTTTACTGGCTGAAGGTATACTGTGACAAACTGACATTCACTCTAATACTGATAATCAATCTGAGAATTTTTTGAAAAGCCTTAGAAATCTTGAGAATAAGCTATATAGATATAAGCACCTTCAATGGCAATGTTTTCACTTAGAAGCATCGCTAAAGTTTAGAATTGCACCCAGAGGTCTTAGAGTGTTAACAATGCCCAGTTATGGACATGCATACCCTGACTTTCTCAAACGTTGATGAAGTCTTAACTCAGAATGTAGTGCTAAGTATATCCTTTGGTCCTTCGGCCCTACATTCGTGGCTGCCTCGGCATAGGTTGTCACCTCAAATTCATTTGTCATGTCCAGATAGGGGTAAAAATACGAACCTATCAAACACAGATCCCCTGAATCTGGATAAAGTAACCAACGATAAAAGTATAATATTCCAAAAAAGCCAACAACTTGATGGAATACACACGGCAAAACAACACTTTAATACAAAATAGTAAAAATATAAAACATGTGAGCGCTTTCACAGAGTCCTCTCTGCTTCCTCAGACATACTACAGTAACTGCTGTTCTTGTTTAAATAATGATACATCTAGGTCATATCCAATCAGTTAACAGCATCTTGATTAAATAAATAAAAGTTAAAGGCATACACTATACAAACACTATATAAACAATCAATCATATAAAAAGCTTCTTATAAATTACTTCAAACCAGAAGAAGGTGAACTGTTTAAAAAAATTAATATACTGCACAATGACATTTTTGACACATTTTCTAGTGAAATAATAACTGACAAGATTGATCAGCTACATGAACATATTAGCCAATATGAGAAACGTCTCTCTAGTGCTAAAACTAAAAAAATACATCGAGATTTACATGATTTTGAACTGGGCAATGTGTTCTCCTGGAACAGAGAGAGGAGTACACAGGAAACACCTAGACAACAACCAGGAAGTGGGCGTGACTGCACTAGCAGTGAGCAAAGAGGAACAGCAGTTACAAGCACACTGCATATAGATGCTGAAAACTCCATTTTCAGTGACCTGCAGCCCAGTAAATCATCTTCAGTTGCTGCAACTAGTGTTGGTGCCAGCATTTCTAAGGCTACAGCAAAAACAACAACTAGAAGTGATGAAATACTAGTTGTTAAACCAAAGAATACAGCACTGGCCTACGTTAGTTACATAAACAATGCTAGAGATTCCAGCATTCATGAATGCTCTTCCAAGAATACAAATGGGACTTTTTTGTTAGAAAAACCTTTCCCAATACGAGGGAGGTCGTGCAATCGCCCCCAGTATGGCAAGACACGGAGACCCCAGAGTGTGGGCGACCAGATCAACTTCCTGAATAGAAGCAAACAGGTTTGATTTTTAATATTTCCTCCATTTCCTTGACTCAAGCACAAAAAACTTTATTGAACAGAGGTTTGAGTTTTGTTCCTGCCCAGAGAGTAGACTTGGTGAATGTGCTAAAAGAACTGAAGCTATTTGGCAGGACACTGACTTTCAAAACTATTTTTCAAGGTGGATCCAATGAGTATAATGTTTTTAAAAAACCTAGTACTTTTGTTCCTCACAGTAATTCTGGGATTGATTTATTCATTGATCTGTGTGAAAAACAAATAAGAAGTGTGCTTAGTAATGAAGCTACCAATGTATTTTATAATTTATCTAAATGTGAACAGCAAGCATTAAATGATTTAAATGCTTTAAAAGTGTTGAAATACATCCAGCAGATAAAGGTAGAGGAATTGTTATTTTAGATAGAGACAAATATATTGCAAGTATGTTAGTACATTTAAGTAACACTGATACTTATTGTGAGATTTCTGCAACTCATGTTAAAGCCATTACAGATAGACTGCAAGTTTTTTTGTTTGATATGTTAATAACAGGCATGATTTCTGAGCCACTTTTTGAATATTTCAATACAGAGTACCCAGTGACTCCAATTATATATGGTCTACCAAAAGTCCATAAAAACATAGAAAGCCCACTGTTAGAAAAATATGTATTAATGTATATGTTTAGTGCTTATTAAGAAATAAGAAAGATATAATGCATTGTACTCTATTAATGTTATGACAAGAAAAATGAATTCATATGAAACTGCAAGAAGCTTTTGGAAACTGCAGTGTGCCTTTTTGTAAGTTGGCCTCTGACCCCAGCAGCTGCTAGCTCAGCAAGTATTAATGCTTATGCTTCTCACAAGTGATTATCTGCTGGGTCAGGAAATTAAATGTGTGAAATAATGAGAATCTTCTGCTCTTTTCCGCCTGAGCAATTGACCTTGTATATGTTACTAGATAACGCACCGGTTGCAAGGAGGAAGTGATAACATATAACAAGGAAAATGTATTGAGAACTGTATCTACTATTAATATTGGAATTAATTTAGAACCTTGAGTGGAAACTTTTGTAAAAGGGTATTGTAACTAACCAGGTGGCTAGCAAGGCCACGTTGTTTACTAGAAAAGTTTTTAAGCAAAATGTAGTATCAGCATTTTAGATGAATAGAATATTGTAAGCTAAAGTGATGTACAACCCTTTGTGACTGACTACGTCAGCCTGGTGGGTTAATACTAGTAAGAAATACTATAAAAGTTGTGTTCTTCCTGTTTCATTCAGACAAAATTCTGTACTTGTACATTTTTTGCCTCCTGGTGTACACTAGTAAAGAACCTGAACCTGAACCTCCTGTGTATTGATCTTTTTATTACAGTATTTTTTAATTTAACAGATTGTCCTTCGGACCGGAATCCCTCAGAAGCTGCGGATCAGAGCGTAGCGGTGGTCGAAGTCTGTATGCAAGAGAAGATACTGAAATGGTTCTTCTTGAGTGAAAAGACCTCTGACTGAATTGTCGTTTAAAGAGGCTGGCCACTTTATGATCTGTGGCTGAAGAGTGGATCTCCACTGCGAACCGTGACTGCTCAATACCGGAGGCTCAGGTAGGGAGACTTTTAACCTTTTTTCTGTTTTAGATCAGGGACTAGGTTACAGTAAATATTGTTTTTTTTTGTCAGATTTGTCATACAGATTAGGGACAAGAAAAATTACTGTTTATTTGGTCATAGATCAGGGTAACAGAATAAGGTAGGCAGTTATTCTAGATAAACTGAAGTTGTGGTACCACATGGTAAAAGGATTACGTAACATTTATTAACATGGGAAATCAGTGCACTAAAACATCACGAGACCCACCCCTAACTGAAGACGCAAAATATATGCAACTACAACGTGCAGATAATGTTAGATATTATGCAAAATGGGTTAACAAATATGAATTTGATGGGAAATTAGACAAATCTTCACTTGTTAAACTTCATAAACAGCTTAAAAGTGATACAAAAGGTCAGGCAAAGAAACAACGGCAATTAGGCATTCCTCAGGCACACAGGTGGATTGAGGAAGCAAACCGTAGGGAACAAAAGAGTAATAATTCAAAGGCATTGTTTTTAGACATAAAAGATACTAATATAGTAGTAGCAATGGCTCCTCCTCCTCCCCCCACTCCCTTTTTCAAGATATGAAGTGGGTGGACAAGCTGGTCCACCTCCGCGGTATCCTGATGTCTCAGTGAAACTGAAATTGTTTGTTAGAGATCCCATTGAAACCAGGTCCCGAACACATAAAACACAGGGGGACATAGAATCGTATCAAATGAAGAGAAATTTACAAGCTGAGAGTGAGGAAGAAATATGTCCACTTATAGAGGTACCAAATCCTCAGGCAGGACAGGTTGGACAGGACCCAACCCTCTTGGTATATAGGCCATGGACACCGGAGGATATCCGGAAGGCTACTGAGGGAATTCACCATCCAAAAGTTAATTTTACAAAATTCCTAGAAGATTTACAAGGCATGAGGTTAAGTTACCACTTAAATGGGGAAGAAGTAGAAAAAGTAGTTAGACAAATTGTAGGTCCAGATTGGCACATGATTTGTGGCACCTGGAATCCTTGTAATGCAGAATTTAAGCCACTCCCACATAGTGACGCAGAACTTGACAATAAAGTAAAAGGCCTTACAGTCCGAATCTCTGAGAAATGGAAGCCTAGAGCAGACTGGACTTGTATTAATCAATGCATACAGCAAGAAAATGAAACAGCAGATGGGTACTATGCCAAATTATTAGAGTGCTTTAACAATCATAGTGGCATGACAGTTCCTGAAAATCAAACGGATGATTCCCCGTATGAACAACAATTGAAAAATGCATTTTTAAAAGGTTGCATTGCACCTATTAGTAGCTTCATTACGAAGCATATGATAGATCATCGAACAAGTAGGTTACAAGCCTTACTTGAATATGCTAGACATGCTGAAAGACATTTTAATAGCAAAAAAGAAAAAGAAAGCGCAAGTCTTCACTGCTGAAGATGGAGCTGAAGTTTATGTATTATAGTCTGGTAAAAAGGGTAATAAAAATGCACAGGGAAATAAACAGTCTGACAAGTGGTCAGAGGACTTTGAAGAAAGGAAAAAGAGAGGTGAATGCTTTAAGTACAGGAAGAAAGGACATCTAGCTAGGGATTGCAAACAAAATAAGAAGGTAACCACAGAGGATAAGGGAGATGAGGACTGACTATATGATGGTGAAGATACACCATACGAGAGTCAGAAATCATTGGGAAAAGACAATAAAGAAAGAACAAATGTAAATGTGATAAAAGGAGTAGAGGAAGTGCAAGTAGACATGGAGGATGAAGAAAATGAGGTTTTAGATTTAGCATTATTGAGCCTAGAGCTCTACCTAGCAGACACAAAACCGGAAGTTACACTTCTGGTGGTGGGGAAGAAAGTTAAATTCCTGTGTGATTCAGGAGCATCATGGACTCTGATACACCCCTCCAAGTTACCGGAACATTCAGAATTACCTGATTATATATTAGTGAAAGCTGCAAATGGACAGCTATACCAGGAATCACTTTCCCATGATATAGCAATAACTGATCCTGTTTCAGGGATGACTCAAAGGAGTAAAATTGTTGTTTCTGCAAAATGTCCAGTGAACCTGTTTGGTAGGGACCTTATGCAGATATTTGGCATATCAGTAGTTCTGACTATGCAGGGTATGGACGCACAGTGACAAATGGATACTTTTGTGGTGCGACCAGAGGGTGAAACCTTTTACTGGTACAGCCAGGACTTAGTTACGACTGGTCCAGGGGCAGTGACCGAGGAACTGATGAATGTAGCCATCAGTAAATCCCCCTACCTTGACACAGACAGACAGCATTTGTTGCATTGCACTCTGTATTACTGTAGCACACCAGGACCTGATAAGGAATATGAGCAAGAATTGTTCAGAAATCGTGCAAACAGATTAGTGTTACGTAATCTGTACTGGGATACTGAGGGAAACAGTGCTGTTAGCTGTTCATTACCTCAAGAATTCCTTGCACTATACAAATCTAATCGATTACCACATGTCAGTTTAACTAAGAACAAAAATGTAAAATGGGCACACCTAGGAGAAAAGGTAACGAGATGGGAGAAACAAACTGATTTAGAATTATCAGAGCAGGGAATACAGAAACAAAAACTGAACTGGCTAACACAGGCACACCCAGCTGTACACTTGAAGTCTACCGAGGACAGCTGATTAGCATTCTTATTAGAAGAAGAGGAGAAAGCCTTATGTAACATACCAAAGATTCTTTGGTGAACAGGCAAGTCAGATGTAGGACTTATTCGAACAGCAGGACCAGTTACTATTACACCAAAGTCAGCATTCAGACCACAGAAGAGACAATATCCTTTGAGAACAGATCCAGAGATAGGAATCAAACCTATAATATCAGCATTACTTAGAGAAGGAGTACTGGTAGAATCTCCTGATTCACCATGTAATACACCCCTATTTCCTGTTAAAAAGGCAAACGGGGAATGGCGTATGGTTCAGGACTTACAAGCTGTAAATAATGCAGTAATACCTAGAGCACCTACGGTGTCAGATCCACACACTTTGTTAAATGATTTGAAACCTCACCAGAAATATTTCTCTGTGGTAGATATCAGCAATGCTTTCTTTTCAATACCTATACATCCTGATAGCCAATATTGATTTGCATTCACATTTCAGGGGAAAAGGTATACCTATACTCGACTACCACAGGGATATTGTGAGAGTCCAACAATATTCGCACAAGAAATGGCTAGTAATTTGGTGGGATTCACCCCACCGGGGGGGGAGTCAAATTCTACTTTATGTAGATGACATCTTGCTAGCAGCCCCCACCCAGCAGCAATGCAGGGAGGATACCATAGCACTGTTACAATTCTTAGCAACACAGGGAAACAAAGTAAACAAAAGCAAACTACAGCTTTGGAGAAAACAAGTTAGATTCCTAGGATATGTAATATCCAAAGAAGGTAGAATACTAGATGAGGATAGAAAAACAGCGATTTTACAAGTACCCAAACCAGCGACCAAGAAGGAAATGCTGTCCTTCCTGGGAACAACTAACTTCTGCCGGAGTTGGATACCAAACTATGCTTTGGAATCTGCTCCACTGACCGACCTCATATACAAAAAGCCGATGACAGCACAGGATTTATTACAATGGACACCTGAAGCAGAAATGGCTTTCTGCAGGTTGAAGCAATTAATAGCTTCTTCATTAGTTCTAGGATTACCAAACTATCATAAACGTTTCTTTCAAACTGTAGACTGTAAGCAAGGATATATGACATCAGTGTTGACACAACAACAAGGGGATAAGCAACGCCCATTAGCTTACTATTCATCACAGTTAGACCCAGTGGCACGATCCTTGCCCCACTGTGTGCAAGCAGTGGTTGCAGCTGCAATGGCAGTACAGGCTTCAGCCTCAGCAGTGTTATTCCACCCTCTCACATTGAGAGTGCCTCATGCAGTCTCGATAATTTTACTGTAAGAAAAGGTAGCTTATCTTTCTCCTGCTAGACACCTTTCCTGTATGACTATACTGTTGAGCCAACCTCATATGACAATTGAATGATGCACGACATTAAATCCATCAACTTTGCTCCCAACTCCTGCGGATGGCACACCACACAGTTGCCTGCAGGAAATTGAGCAGAAAACATTACCCAGACAAGATCTCACAGATATTCCCTTGGATAAGGCTGAGGTGACATATTATGTTGTCGGCTCATGCAGAAGGGGCCCTACAGGGACAGAAGGGGCCCTACAGGGAAAAATCTAGTGGGGTATGCAATAGTTACAGATACTGAAACCTTAGAAGCCCAATCCTTACCACATAACTTGTCTGCACAAGCAGCAGAATTGATTGCCTTAACACGAGCTTTTACCTTAGCAAAAGACAAATGTGTAAACATATATACTGACAGTCAGTATGCTTTTTCTACTGTACATGTTTTTGCACAGCAGTGGAAAAATAGAGGGATGATAACATCTAGTGGTAAACCAATTAATCATGTGCAATTTATTTTAGAATTGTTAGAATCTGTTCAGTTACCCACTAAAATAGCTATTTGCAAATGCGCAGCTCATACGAAACAGCAGGACAGAATTTCAAAAGGTAATGTGAGAGCTGATGCAGCTGCGAAGCAAACAGCTTCAGACTCAGAAACTTTACTTTTAGATGAGGAATTACAACCCTCTGAAATGTTAGACCTAGAAATGTTAAAAACAATGCTGACCCTTACTACAAAAGCAGAGAAACAAAAATGGGAAAAACGAGGAGCAATCCTTGAAAACGGGCTGTACATCTCCAAAGAGAAAAAAACTATTTTGCCGTCTAATTTGTTTAGATATGCAGTTTTGTTGAGCCATGGGCAGTGCCATGTCTCAACAGGGGGGGATGGTACAGTTAGTAAACCGAATATTCCAAACATATGGATTCACAAATTACATAAAAAATTTTGTGCAGCATGTCATATTTGTAACAAACATCATGCACAAGGGACATTTAAACCTAAACTAGGAAGTCTTCCTACACCGCCATATCCGTTCCATACAATTTGTATGGATTTTATAGAATTGAACAAATGTGATAACAAAAGGTATTGCCTTGTCATTGTAGATATGTTTTCCAAATGGGTGGAAGCCTTTCCGACTAAAAACCCGGATGCAACAACAGTGGCAAAAGCTCTCATAAAGGAGATTATTCCTAGATTTGGCATACCGGAAAGGATCTATAGTGACAATGGTACACATTTTGTGAAACAGACCATACAGCAATTGGGACGCTTCTTTGGGATTTCCCTTAAGAACCATTGTGCTTATCACCCTCAGTCTGCAGGACTGGTGGAGAGGCACAATGGAGTCCTTAAGAACAAACTTAGAAAGTTAGTCAGTGAAACATAGAAGAACTGGGTGCACTGTCTGCCTCTGGCGCTGCTGAGTATGCGAACAGTTCCAAATGCAAAGGGTTTAACTCCTTTTGAAATGGTGTTTGGGAGAGCATATTTTGTACCTCAGTGGAAAGCTCTCATGCCTGCAGACCAGGAGACTGATAGTTCACTAGCTAGTTATATGAGGAAACTGTTAACAAATAAATCTCTCTTGCAGTTTAACTCTTTTTCAGATAAAGAACAGACCAGACCATTGGAAGTGATTCTAGCCCCGGGGTCCTGGATCTGGGTGAAGGTAACAAAGAGGAAGAATTGGGCAAGCCCAAAGTGGGAAGGACCGTACCAGGTACTGCTGGCCATACCTACTGCAGTCAAAATAGCCGAAAGGTCATCTTGGATCCGTTTGATGCACTGTAAACCGGTAAAGAACTTTCAACTTGATAAAAACATTGTAACTGTTACGCAACAAGAACAAAATGGCCAAAGATAAGAATTCAGACCAACCTCAAAAATGTTGCATAATCATATCATTGAGCATACACTTGTTGACTGTACTTTTGAAAATTTCTTTTTTGTTGTGTTTTTTTCATTTCTCAACCACACAAGTAAAACTGGATAAACGTGATGAGACATCCATAGACTGACATCCAAACTTTAACACATACCTAGCAATTAAATGTGTATATGCTGAGACTATGAACATTTCAAACTGCTGGGTTTGTACAGCTATACCAACAGCATATGGAGGACTACTAATGTCCACTGTTCCTTTAGGGATCAATGAGACTTAGGAGAATTTGCTTTTTGACACAGGAACTGTGAAATCACAGGATAAAATAGCATTGTATTTAGCTGTTACACAAAAAGGGATTGTGTGTTTTTTCAAGAATGATACTCTCCAGGTGGGCTGGAGTAACTGTAACATAACAATATCTTATAAATGTTATATTAAGACTAAAAGTGGGGGTACTGTTTGCAATACTAACTATGATTCATATTTGAACTCAATGAAAAGGACATTGAATGAAGTACAAAGAAATCCTGTTTTGATTAAACAATTGTCAATCATAGATAAGAAAATGTTTCATGCAGGGTTGGTGCGTATTAGCACTAAAGTTGAAAACTGTTATTTTGTGTGTGGGAAAAAGGCATACAAATAGCTACCTGAGAATTGGTCCGGCAGTTGTTTTTTGGGCTACCTGGTTCCGGCCATACGACACACTGCGGAATTACCTCTGGGTAAAATACGGAATGTGAGAGATGTTTCCAAGAAAACCAAAGATCCAGTCGAGAAACCTGTGAATCCAGTAGGGCGAGTTGAAGCAGGTTGGAAAGACCATAATTCCGTGAAGGACAAAGACAAATTGACTCATATGGACTTGAGTGACAGTGTTATATCTTGGGCAGGTATACTCCCAGAGTATGGTGCAGTCAAATCAATTTGGGAGCTGAGAAAACTGTCGAAACTTCTCAAAGTAATGAGTAATGCAACTTTTTCTGCTCTTGAATTAGTGACTGATGAACTGAATGCCATGAGAACTGTTGTGTTGCAAAATCGGATGGCTCTTGACTTCACCCTAGTGGCGAGAGGTGGTACGTGTGCGCTTATCAAAGAAGAATGCTGCACGTACATACCAGATAATAGACATGAAATTAATAACCATCTGGAGATGATTCAGCAAATGTCGGCCATGACCAAACCAGGCCCAAACCCTCTGATGGATTTTTTTCCAGAATCTGTTTGGGGGGTGGGGTTCCATCCTAATGAATATTCTGATTGCCATTTGTGTGGGTTTACTCCTATTAGGAGCATGTGTTTGTTGTGGAATCCCCTGCATGAAAAGATTAATTAAAGAGTTCATAGATATGTCTGTCTCTGAAAACTTGTATCAAGACATTGAACTTGAGGAATTGGTTCCAAATTAAATTATCCTTGAAGTCTAAACTGAATGACTCTCTTAACTGCAAGTCCCAAGTGGAAGAGGTTAGGAGAAGAAATAAAAATCATTTAAACTTCTGAGAATAGAATAAAAAGTATTAACAGGGGGGAAAATGTTAGAAAAATATATATTAATGTATATGTTTAGTGCTTATTAAGAAATAAGAAAGATATAATGCATTTTATTCTATTAATGTTATGACAAGAAAAATGAATTCATATGAAACTGCAAGAAGCTTTTGGAAACTGCAGTGTGCCTTTTTGCAAGTTGGCCTCTGAACCCAGCAGCTGCTAGCTCAGCAAGAATTAATGTTTATGCTTCTCACAAGTGATTATCTGCTTGGTCAGGAAATTAAATGTGTGAAATAATGAGAATCTTCTGCTCTTTTCTGCCTGAGCAATCGACCTTGTATATGTTACTAGATAACGCATGCGGTTGCAAGGAGGAAGTGATAACATGTAACAAGGAAAATGTATTGAGAACTGTATCTACTATTATGTTCGAATTAATTTAGAACCTTGAGTGGAAACTTTTGTAAAAGGGTATTGTAACTAACCAGGTGGCTAGCAAGGCCACGTTGTTTACTAGAAAAGTTTTTAAGCAAAATGTAGTATCAGCATTTTAGATGAATAGAATATTGTAAGCTAAAGTGATGTAAAACCCCTTGTGACTGACTACGTCAGGCTAGTGGGTTAATACTAGTAAGAAATACTATAAAAGTTGTGTTCTTCCTGTTTCATTCAGACAAAATTCTGTACTTGCACATTTTTTGCCTCCTGGTATACACTAGTAAAGAACCTGAACCTGAACCTCCTCTGTATTGATCTTTTTATTACAGTATTTTTTCATTTAACACCCACCCATGAGACCTATAGTATCTAGTCGGGGATGGGCGACAGAACCACTGTCAATATATGTTGAGAAAAACCTGCATCTTATACTTAAGGAATGTACTACTGTCTTATTGGACACTAAAGATTTTTTGAGAGACCTTACTGTACACTTGGAGGGTATAGATGACCAATGTTGGCTTGTTACTCTTGATGTAGAGTCCCTTTTCACAGTTATTCCCCATTCTTGGGGCATAGATAATGTAAGGGAACTACTTAATAGAAAAGGGATAGAAAATACCAAAATTCGACTTATTTGTACCTTACTTGAGATCATCCTAGAAAATAATATCTTTGCGTTTGGCGACAAGTTTTATATACAGAAGGATGGCATGGCTATGGACACTGCTTGTGCCAATAGCTATGCCAACCTAGCACTTGTACAATGGGAACCTGAGAATATTTTGAGAGGTAATGTTTTTGCTAAGTCTATTATATGGTACAAACATTTTGTTGACAATATTTTTCTGTTGTGGCATGATAACAAAGATAATTTGCAGCAATTTCTAGATTTCATTAATACCATTACCCCCTTTTTGAATTTCACATACAAATACTCAAATAGAGAAATAAAGTTTCTAGATGTAAAAGTTACAAGAGATGCACTCAATTATGTTCATACCTCCATGTACAGGAAACCCATTAGAAAGAATAATGTTCTACATAGTAGTAGTATGCATCCTAACTACACTAAAACCAATGTGATCAAAGGACAGATAGTTAGATGCATGAGGCTATATAATAATGATGATAGTTTGTCCCAGGCACTTACCCTGTTAAAACATGAATTTATTGAAAGGGGATATAAAGCCAGAGATATAGACAAACAAATTAAAGTGGCTTGGAATGAGAGAAGAGAGAGATACAAGCCCTATTATGATAGGATGAAAACCAACCAGGATAACCAAAGTAACTATACCACCAGTACCATAGTAACCAGGAATCCAGAGAATGATGCATTACATTTTCCATTAACATTTGCAAGTAATATCAGTACAGTCTGTGATATAATTAAAAATAATTGGGGCATATTGTTAAATGTGGATGAACTAGAAGGTGTTATAGGGGCTACACCATTGTTTACCTTCAAAAACAACAAGTTATTAAAAAGACAGTTGTGCTATAAGAAGTTAGATGGAGACCACTATGCAAGGTCTGATAGGCTAGGTACCTTTCCATGTAGAAGGTGTACAGCCTGCCCCTTCATGTTTGGAGGGGGCAGTATACACACCCGACTAGAAAGTTCAGCACTGATACACGCTTTTATACAGACTGTTATAGTAAGAATGTTGTATACTTTAGTTTCTGTACAAAATGCCCAGCCTACTATGTAGGCAAAACTAATTGGCTACTCAAAGATAGAGTCCTAGAACATGTAAGGGACACCAAAAATAAAAAAGAGACAAGTGCGTTAGCGATGCATGTTATAAAAGAGGGAGCCACACACACCTTCAAGTTTCTAGTGTTACATATCATACAAGATAATAAAAGAGGTAGGAACATGAATAACAAGACCAAAGCCTCAGAACAAGAATGGATAATTAGGCTTCAGGCTGACAGACTACCTGGACTAAATAGAAAGGTTTCACTGAAACCTTTTCTTAGGAACAGGGCTTTGAAACATTGATTATTATGTTTGGTCACATCTTCTAATATTTGTACATATATTTTACAGTTTTACCACCATCTAATTTTATAGAGCATGTTTTTACAGTTTTTTTACATATATTTTTAGTTCACTATTTATATGATTGATTGTTTATATAGTGTTTGTATAGTGTATGCCTTTAACTTTTATTTATTCAATCAAGATGCTGTTAACTGATTGGATATGACCTAGATGTATCATTATTTAAACAAGAGCAGCAGTTACTGTAGTATGTCTGAGGAAGCAGAGCGGACTTTGTGAAAGCGCTCACATGTTTTATATTTTTACTATTTTGTATTAAAGTGTTGTTTTGCCATGTGTATTCCAACGAGTTGTTGGCTTTTTTGGAATATTATACTTTTATCATTGGTTACTTTATCCAGATTCAGTGGATCTGTGTTTGACAATTCAAGTAAAAGTCTACTAACACTAAGTAATGTTAACCATTCCATTCAAAGATATCAGTAGCAACCATCGACCATGGTAGTTCAGGAATCTGGTATAGCTGAAGTGGTTCTCTTTGGTGGTGTGATTAAGTACTATTGCAAGTTTTCACCCCTCTGTCCCCTCATCAGTAAATCAGGACATTCCCAATACCTGCCCCTTCCCCTTATATCTAGGGATCAGGTCATGACTGCTTTCTCAAAGACAAAAAATACAGCCTCCATGGGACCTGATAACATCCCAGGGTGCATCCTACATGAACTCAGACAGGAACTTGCAGCACCATTAGGCAGCTTATTCAACCAAAGCTTGAGTACCGGTTTTGTCCCAGCTGAGTGGAGAACAGCCACTGTCATCCCTTTACACAAATGTGGAGTGTCCACTGATCCGGGAAATTGTAGACCCATCAGCCTAACTAGCCTGATCTGTAAGGCCATGGAACGGATTAGCATGGACCTCATTAACAAGGACATTGGCAACCTCCAAACACTCAGTCCCACACACTTTGGCTTCATCAGGTGGAGGTCATGTCTGTTAAATTTGGTCAACTTTTTTGAGACAGTCACCAAAGCCATGGATGTGGGGAAGACAGTGCATACCACCTACCTTGACCTAGACAAAGCCTTCAACACTATTTCCCACTTGGGCATAATAGATAAACTCTCTCAACTAGGCATCAAGTGTATGTTACCAGATGGATAGCCAACTGGCTCACTGATAGGACCCACCTAGTCAAAATAGGGGAAGTCACCTCAAAAAGTAGACCAGTATCAAGTGGCATACCCCAAGGTTCAGTCTTGGGGCCTTTGTTATTTAGGATATACTTTTCTGAGGAACAGGACAAAACCAGTGGGCTATGGTTGACCAAATCTGCAGATGACCACTAGTTGGGAGCTGTCATCAATTCAGGGTCTCACCCAAACAAATGACTGATGCCAGAAACATGGCTCAAGCTGAATACAAAAAAAATACATCATCATCCCGTTTTTTAATTTCTCCATATCATTTGGATTTCTAATACCATGATGGGAATGGACCCATGATGCTTTGGGGGAGAGAGATGTCCCCACAAATTATCACATTAATAACAATGCTCTAAGCACACAGTCAGTCATGAGGGATTTGGGCACCGAGATTGATATCAGCCTGACTTTTGACCACCATGTTGCTTCCATTGTATGGAAAGCTTTCTACATGGCCCACCTCATAGGTAAGGGTATCTCATCTAGGGACAAGGAGTTCATAATATCCCTGTATTCATCACTTATACAGCCCATTATTGAGTACAATGCCCCATTCGGCATGTACCCTGCAAAGAACATGCAGCAGCTGGAGAGACCACAGAGGTTCCTCACCAGGAGAATCCAGAGTCTCAAAAATCTACCATACACAGATAGGCTAAAAGCCCTATCCCTCTACTCTGTTTCATACAGAGTCCTCAGAGATGACCTCTGTCTGGCATACAAGGCAATCTCGGACCCCACCTTGATGGTACTGCTGCATATCAGCAAGTCAAGCTCCATTAGAGTAACCTGCAAATGTGGCCTCAACCTGGTCTGTGACATCAATAGCACTTGCTGGTGGGACAGATTTGTGTCCCGGAGATTCCCCCATCTATGGAATAGACTCCCTCTCCACATCAAGCAGAGTACCTCTTTACCCCTTTTTAAGCACAATCTGGATAACTGGATGGGAAATAGAAAATACATCCCTGGGATTCCACCTGTGTCACTGCTAGACAGGGGCATTGGGTGCTGATTTGTCTATGTATGGGCTAAACTCCTAGCTAGGCTTATAAGGGCCTCAGGGCCAAGAGCCTAGTAACTTCCTATGATCCTAAGTAGAACATGCTAGAGTTTCCTTCACTATATCTTTTGACATAGAAGGCCAAAATACTAGGCCTCTTGCCCTTCTTTTGGTAGAATCAATACCTGGGTGTCCACAGTGTAAAATCTTGATATATTCCTGTTATAACGCCAAAGGAATAACTACTTTAGGACCTTTCATGATGATTTCATCTTCCATCATGAGCTCGTCTCGGTAAGGAAAATATTTTTGGATGTCAAGTGGTAGGCCGGTTTGTCGTACTGACCATCATTGACTGATAACAAGTTTCAGCTTCTGAAGAACTGGGTCTAAAGCTGTGATGTCTAAGTTCATCAAGACATGATGAGAAAAAATTTTTGACTTCCATGACTTCCATGTCTTCCATGACCTTGAAGTCATGCAGATCTGTCTTTTGTTTGGGTGCTCTTGACAAAGTATCTGCAAGGTATAAATATTTGCCTTTTGTGTAGACAATATTGAAATTCTACTTTTGCAATTGCATTGCAGGTGTGCTGGGGCTGAATATATTGGCTTTTTCAGAATAGTCACTAGTGGTTGATGATCAGTCTCTATTTGAACAGGTTTGCCATAAATATAATCATTGAACTTTGAACATGTAAATGCTAGTGCCAAAAGCTCTTTCTCAATTTGCGCATAATTTTGGGTCAAAGTTCTGGATGCACAGGCTATTGGTATGCCTTCTTGAAGACATGCTGCACCAAGACTATACTTTGAAGCATCACAAGAAAGTTACTGGTTTGCAAACATCATATCTCAATGTGGGTGGACTGGCAATTTTCTGTTTCAGACTATCAAATGCTCTTTGTTGTTGTTCCAACCAGGACCAGCTTACATTTTTGCATGTCAACTCACCTAATGGAGCTGAAAGCTCACTCAGGTCTTGGATGAACTTTCCTAAACAGTTGACTATACCAAGAAAACATTGCAAAGATGAAACATTTTCTGAAACTGGCATCTCAAGAATTGCAACTTGCTTAGATGAATCTGGTTGTAAGCCAGAGCTAGTAAACACATGAACCACATAAATAACTTCTCTCAGCTTGAATTTACATTTCTGAGGATTCAGTTTAAGATTGACTTCACGTGCACCATTGCCCCCTACAATAATGTTGTCTACTAAGATAACACATGGATAACCTGAAAAAAATTGTTCTATAGCATGTTGAAAGATTTCACTTGCAGAATTTATCCCAAATGTCATTCTTAAAAATTTGTACCTTCCAAATCGTGTACTGAAAGTAGTTAACAATGAAGATTTGTGATTCAGTGAAATCTGCCAAAATGAACTTCTTGCTTCTAAGACTGAAAAAATAGTGGCGTTTGGCATGAGAGCTGCTACTTCTTCTACTGTGTGCATCAGATGATGAGGACGTTTAAGTGCTTTGTTTAAATCTGTCGGATCAATACATATTCGAACATCGTCTGAGCTTTTCTTATGAGCTACGACCATGGAGGATACTCATTTAGTCGGTTCTTTTACTGGAGTTATTACACCTGAATTTACCATTTTGTCTAGTGCTGTTTTTACATTGTTCTGCTTTGCTACCAGAACCTTCCTTGCTGGTCTGATAACTGTGATTACTTCATATTTTAACTTCATAGAAAATGTGACTGGTAGCTTGCCAAGCTTGTCTTTGAAAATATTAGCATATTCATGAAAAATATTCTGTATAAAACCATTGTGGTTGCTCAGATTTATATGATGGACTTCTTTATTAAATGAAATCAGTCCCATTCTCCATCTATCCTTGAGGTCTAACAATGACTGCGCATGTGTCTTCTGACTATGTAAAACTGCAAGTCATAGCTGTTCCCAGCAGAACAGCATATGATAACTACTGCACCATCAGTCTGAATCTCTTCACCACCATAAGCAGCAAGTTTTGCACACTTTACTGAATCAAGTTTCTCACCAGCTTTCACCTTGGCAAACATTTATGCCGATATACCATTGCACTTGGATTCAGTATCTACTTTAAGCTCTTCTGGTTTTCCTACCAGCCTATCAGTTGGCTGACAGTTCAATGTATTGATTGTTTCATCAATCACAGATACACCATCAACATAGAAAGATTGCTTGTGGCTTTCTAACTTTTCTACTTGCTTCTTTGGATGTTCTCTCTACTTTACACTTGCAAAACCTTTTGAAATTATTCTATTTTTTACATTTCTGACATTGCTGGCCAAAAGCTAAGCACATTTCTCATACAGGTTCATGGCTTCCCTCGCAATTATGACAGTTAACAATGATGTTAAGTGCTGTGGCTCCATTGTGTTTATGGCTGAAATTGTGTACTGCCACATTCTTTGCCTTATATCTCTTTTTATCTTAGCTTTCTGTTGTACACTATCAACATTCACACTAGTAGACACTGCATGCATGCTTTTCTGATTTGTAAGCATATCTGTGTGCTTTTCTGTAAGATCATATATCTGACAAATCTCTACGGTTTTGCTCAATGTTAAGTCACTATCTCAAAGCAAATTCATTCTCACCATATCATTATTAACACCACACACAAGTCTGTCCTTTATCACCTCATCTCGCAAGTCACCAGATCTGCACATTTTTCCCTTATTTCTCAAGTCAGAAGTGTATGCTGCTATAGTTTCATCAGGCTTTTGATTTCTTGTATAAAATATGTGCCTTTCCATTGTAATATTTGTTTGAGGGTTACACATTTCTCTAAATTTACGTTTTAAGCACTCAGGGTCTTCCCGCGTTTTAGCCTGTATTACAGTATGGTGGTTCTCCCCCTCCCCTGCATACATGGCAGGTGCATACACAAATGAGCATTCCCTCTAAATGGCCTGCTAAATTAATAAGGATGAATGCCTTTGTGCATGCGTCTTTAACAGAAAAAGCAGCACATATGAAAATATCATATTCTTGCTCAAATACCCACCAGTTCTGAGCAATATTATTATCAAACATCAGCGGTTTATGTCTGCAAAATCCTTCTGCCATCACAACAAAATAAGTTTAAACATAAGCATAGACCATGTACTTGTAATTATGCACAAATGCACAACAATCTCTTTGAAAATGCTCACTTTGACACTGCAAACACTACAAACATTCCAGAAACTTTGGGCACTTTGAATAGCTTTAAATAATGCAAAAAAGTAATACATTGTAAAAAAAATGAAGTTGTTATAGCCCTTTCATACATCTTAAACATTTCAGAAACTGTTTCCAACACTTACGTATTTATTTTGACTACTTTTATCAGTATATCACAATTTCAGGCCTTTTGTTTATCTTGGTAATTATTTTGAACATTTTGAATGCATCCCCTCACATTCAGTGACTGAAAAAACATTGAATTTAAGTACCTTTGAATAACTGCTGACCTGTTTGCGAGTTCACTCCAGTATATTCCTTACATTCTAAATGTGTGCCTCATCGCTTGTGTGTTGCTTCAACTTTGGATCCCATTCTGGCACCATGTCGCTCATCTCATGCATTCAAAAGAGATGATGAAGAGGTGTAAGGGTTCAAGATATTTATTGTACATAAACATGTCAGGAACTATGACTGGAACATATATTTAGGCTAACTGATTCCCAAATTACATCAAACACACTGGCAGATGCATCTCCATTCATGCCTGCATTCGCTCTGGCTGACTGTACAAAATGGCACTGTTCTCGCACATGCTCAGTACTTATATACATGTGCTATCTAGCTACAGTGGCTCAACAGGAACATTACACAAAATGATCTACACTAGCAATGGATCTTAGTCCTGGAAACAGAATTTTCTGTTACTTCTAAATATGTATATGAAATCTATCAGTTTGTTTTTCTTTTTTTTTTTTCTCTTCCTGCTGCTTCTGTGCCCATTAGTATTGGCTTGTTATTGTGATGGAGTCATTGCATCTTATGTAAATGAACCTTGTGTGTGTGTGTGTGTGTGTGTGTGTGTGTGTGTGTGTGTGTGTGTGTGTGTGTGTGTGTGTGTGTGTGTGTCCATGCATTTTCTAAAGCTGTTGCATAATACTCAGATGAGCTAATACAAGAAAATAAATGATACCTCTTCCTGAAGGGGCATATTTCACAAGGCAGGAAGACAGAGAGAGAGAAAAAAGCAGTGACACACAAAGACAGCATACAGGAGGGCCTATAAAATGCAAGGTGCAATTGTGTTCTAATTAATTTCCCATGAGTGTTTAAATTAGATCTTCGCTAGTTAGAGATAAGGCCCATACAACCTTTTCCTTTCTACTGCTTATGGCAACTATTTAACACTAGCTCCTGCAGTGCGGATGAATTGTTTGAACGCTTGTCATTAGTTCTGGACTTTGAAAAAAGTGTCAGTCAGGGGATTCAGTTTAGCAGCCTGACCTTTGCACTAAATACAACTTCTCTACAGTCCTGCATTAGTGTTTTGTACCTGAACATAACAGAATGAAAGACATGATAAGGTCATTTATAATACAAACTGTAACAAAATTTATGTAGCGCTATCAGTTTGTGCAAAAGGATTCTGCAAAGCTTCCTTAAAAAAACAAATGTGCTTTTGAAACTTAGAGCATTATTCCACAATGGTTGATTTAATCATCTACCACAATGTATTTTAATGCATTGTACAGTTAAAGATCAAGATTCTGGCTGTTAATCACAGTACTTAAAAAGTCACTTCAGATAGTCCTTTTGTCAGAAACTAATTCAGCTGAAAGCTTCTTTTTATAACTTCTTCCCATTGAAACCAGAAACTGTCAAACAATGAAAACATTCAAGGTGAGACTTAAAGTAACTAAAAAGTGCCATCTCATGAATGTAATGAGTAATGCACATTGTTATCTTAAATGCCCAAGAGTCATCTGTGTTGATGTTAGGAGTAAACAGTTTTTCTTATAGACATTAAAGTGCCTTAACTTTTTTTCACTTATTGAAATGAACCTTTTAACTTGCACAGTTAATGCAGCAGTGTTAAAGATACATCAACAATGCAATATGTCTCCTAACTCCATTCCTGAAGCATGGCTGCCCTTCATCCTCTGATGCCCATTTTTCCTCACTCATCTGTGCAATACTGCTTTTCTGCTGAAAACAGAGCTTCAGATATTGAAAAATTGGCTTCTACTTTCCGAGGCTGTATGCAATATGTTCAGTCGATTCAAACTAAAGTTTAAACGTCTTCTCTGTCACATTCTTCTACAACTGAAATGTCAGGTGGAACACTCTTATAGTGCATGGAGTGCTGTGATTGCACCCTGAATTCAGGAAAATATAACTTTATTAAGCACCTTTCTGATGTAAGATATGTATGTAACAACATTTAGTTAAACATCGTTTGACTCAAGTCTTGAACTCACACTAGAGCATAAAAGGCTATCACCACAATAACAAGAAAACTGAAATAACTTGTGTGTGTGTGTGTGTGTGTGTGTGTGTGTGTGTGTGTGTGTGTGTGTGTGTGTGTGTGTGTGTGTGTGTGTGTGTGTGTGTGTGTGCGTGTGTGTGTGAACAAAGTATATGTATTACAATTTTTTAAGCTGATACAGGATCAAAGAAACACTTCTCTTCGGGCCAGTCTGTGAGTCAGTGCTAAGTGCATTACAACGTTTGATGCTCCTATATATTTTTTTTTTTACTTTTATTATTTTTTCCAGTACAAGGCTGTAACACACTTAGTTGTCCTTATAAATTCATAGGTTAAGTACTAGGCTAGCTGGCCTTGTGGTCCATTTTAAACCTAGCCAGTTTACATTTTGTTGCTTGAATTAACTTATCTCATTTGGTGTTAGACTGCCTTTACCCATTCCATGGTTGATAATTATATACAACCCTTTCTGTGAATAAATGGGATCATACCATTAATAATTTGAGAAGACCCATGTGTGGGATAAAGCATTTAGGAGCTGGTTCTGTCCATTACTAGTACAGGGGGCAGACCTGGGGTAAATGTTTTGTTATCCATCCATAGATCTAAGCTGCACTTGAATATGGATAAGTATGAACTTTGTTTTACATGGTTTGAGAGTCTGTTCCACAGCAGACGTAGCCTCTGTGACATACGTCTCTCCCCCCAAACTGTTCTGTTGATGTTGCAGAATAGGTTTAGATCCCTGAAGCAAATATTTCAGATGACATTTGACTTGTTGATGTGCAGTTGGTCTATCAGTATAAGATGGGAGGATGCCTTGTATGCCAGGCATAGGTTACCATTTAGCAGTCCACAGGATACTGAGTATAGCGACAGGGCTTTATGGTGGTCCATGAAGGACATATTGTTTGGGTTTTGTATCCTTTTAACAAAGTATCTCTGTGAACATTCCACTTGTTGCATGTGTCTGGACAGATACTTGCCCAAGGGAGCATTGTACTCAATGAATGGCCTAATGAGGGCTACGTAAAGGAAGATATTGATATATCTAGATCTAGATGCAATCTTTTTCTTTATAAGCTATACAATATAGAAGGATTTTCTTATGACAGTGGATGGATGTTGTTCAAAAGTTAGGTTACTGTCCACATAAGTTCATAAATCCATAACTGTGGCAGCTCTTAGGAGTATATTATCAATGTGGTGATACCTTGGGGTAGACAAATTCTCAAAGGATATGTTAATCTATTTTTGGCATTTAGTGTCAGTCCATGATTCTGGCACCAGTTTTTTAGGACAAATCTTCCTAAAGGATTGCTAAGTCATTTGTGGATTCAATGATTGTTCCTAGCTTGCCGTCATCTGCAAACTTAGTCAGCCAGAGTCCTTTGGTACTGGCTTTTACTTCAGAAAAGTAAATGCCAAACAGGAAAGGTTCTAGCCTTGAGGGACTCCACTGGTGAGTAGTCTCTTTGTGGTGTTAACATCCCCTATTTTGATCTCCTGCATTTATCTGTGAGTCACTTGGCAATCCAGCAGGTGACATAAGGGTTTATTTCCAGTTTATTTAGCTTTTCTTCTATGCCTGAGTTGGGGATTGTGTCAAACACTTTGACCAGGCCAAGGTATGTGGTGTGCACCATTTTACCTTCATTCATCACTTTGGTGACCTGTTCAAAAAAGTTTGTTGGGCTAAGTAAACATGAACTGCCATTGAAAAATCTTAACTTAGATGGGTCCAGTGTTTGGAGGTTTACTATGCCCTCATTGATTAGTTTTATGATGTCTTACCATGGCTTTGCACATAAAACTGGTCAGACTTATGGGTCTGTAATTGCTTGGGTCTGTACAAGGTCCTCTCTTATGCAGGGAAATGACAGTAGCTGTTTTCCATTCACATGGTACAAAACCTGCATGTAGGCTGAGGCTGAACAGTGTTGTTAGTAGTGTGGCTAAATCATGATTCATGCTATTTAAGATGTATCCAGGGATATTGTTAGGACACATTGAAGCAGTGTTTTTAGCTTTTGATAACACTTTTAGGAGTTGTTTTTGTGTGACAACTGGAGGTGAGTTGGGTTCAGGTATATCTTATGGGGGGGGGTGAAGACACAGCAAAGCCAGTAGGTTTGCTGTATCTTCAGCCTCAGCGTAGATAAAATCAGTCACAATTAGCACAGCACATTGATTCACTGTGCTTCTGAGATTATGAACATAAAAACAAAATGCCATATGATTGTCTTTGGCTTGAACAGATATTTTAGCATCAGACTTGGCTTTGATGAATTTTATTAAGCTCCTGAATTGTTTGCTTATTTCAGTGATGAGGGCTGTATCATTCTTGGAATTAATCTTGTTACCTTTGGTCAAAAATTTCTTCCTTTTACTGTAAAGCTTGTTAATATTATGGTCCCATCATGGAGGATTGTTTCTGCCCTGCACTTGCTCATATAGGGTACAGCCATATATGCAGTTGTTTACATGCTGGTATAGTGTGGTGGTGCATACTTCTACCTGTTCAGTGGAGTTAACTTAGCTTGGTTGGTATTTGAAGCTTGCCAATGTATCACGTAGGAGTGAGTAGTTTTATCTTAGAGAAATTTCTAAATGTACCTTGGGTGGTGGGTCTCTCTGGTTTCAATTTTATTAGAAGGAGATGTCTTTAAGGTCAGACATAAGTGACAAATATATGCAAGGGTGCTGCAAGATGTACCCATTTAGTAAGGACAAGATCCAAGATGTTGTTCCCCCAGTGAGTACTCTGAATAATTATTTTAGGGTGTCTGCACTGACAATCTCTGTGCTTCTGCACTTGTGGTGGTGGTGGTATAGGTTTCCCAGTCTATAGCTGGATAGCTTAGATCATGTAGGAAAATGGTATTGAGTTTAATACCGAGTGATTCTAGTTCCTGTAGATAGGCATTATGGCTTTCTTGGTTCATAGAGGGAGTTCTATAGCTAGCTAATATATGGTACAGGAACTTTCTGATGGTTAATTGGACATAAAGAAGCTCTAGTGCATCATGTTGACTTACCAGACTTGAAGTGAGTCTCTCCTGGATGAAGATTTAGACACCTCCACCATTTTTTCACTCCTGTACAGTAGCTTGTCTGAACATGTGGAAGGTGTTATAGACTGCACAGCCAGAGTGATCTATGCCATTTTAAACCATGTCTCAGTTGCTACACAGGCATCTACATCCTCCATAGTGAGGAGGGTTTATACGGAGTGGAGTTTCTTCATAGGCCCCTAGTATTGACCAGTAACACCTTCATATTTTCATTTGCTTGCTTCATTATGTTAGTTATTTTAGTGCATGGAGCAGGTAAAGCTCTGTGCTCTATAAATGATTATGATTATGTCCCTTCAGTCAAAAACAAGCTGTTATATGTTTTTGAAATGCAGGTGAAGATTCACCTCTCTAACATTGTTTCATTCTTCTCATGAGGAGAATTTCCTGACAGTCATTTTTCAAATAACAACTTGGTCATAATCAAAGCCCCAATCACAATTTTCTCTACAACGTATGGAAAACTCTGATTATTCTCACAAAACAAGAAAAATATCCATGTAGTGCATGGAGTGCAATAATTATGGTAAAAAAATTGTTAAATATCCTGGATATGGGCTACTGTAGCGTGAACCCCCAACTGTAACAAAGCTTCCAGAGGTGGGTAACAAATATTACACACCCTCAAGTGCTGCTGCAGTTCTCTATCAGGGAAGAGATGTTCCTCTGCTTTCAACTGTGCCTGAATATCATTCCTTGTGCATCCATGGAAGTTTAAAGACATCAATCTGTAAGTAATCCATTTAAATTAGGGCAGTATTTAAAAACTGTGTCTGATTTTTTTTCCTTACTTACCATCTATGCAACAGCTCAAGCTACATGCTTTACTGGTTTTCAAAGCTGGTAAAACACTAAAAATTTTTTTAACAGGTAAGTACATGGAGTAGGTAATACTCCATGCACTACAAAGAGATATGATCAGGTCTCACCAATCATAACCTGTTATTATGTGTTTTCAACATGGATGCCATGATTCATGTTTCAAGCTTCTTTCTTGAGGAGAATTTCTTGGTATTCATTCCTTGAACACATAACATGGTTATGATCAGAGACCCGGTCATAACTATCTATGTTATTGCCAAGTGTACACATAAGATGCTAGCAACAATGAACTTGTAACACATGGAGGATGTTTGATTACACTCTGAAATCAAGAGAAACATTACTGCTGTAATAAATCTCATGTGTAAGGGCCAGATTCAGCAAGCTTGTTATATTACAAGGTTCTTACAAAATAAACTTTACTGCTATAAGTAAGCAAAGTTTGTATTATCAAACATGTTGCAGTCACAGCAGAACTGCTAAAGTAATCAAATGGCAACTTAAGAAGTTATAATGTACCTCACATCATAGTGAATAATTTGTTATGTGCAGAATCATGGACAGTGCAAAAAAAAAAATAACCAATGATAAAGTTTCTAAATTAGGTACAGGTTTTAATTATTAGTATTACTGATATGAAACATTCATAGAATACAAAGGCTTTACGGAATGTGTTTTCTGAAGTACAAGAAGTAGATGATTTTAATGACTGGCATGATTTGTTGACTATATATCTTAAAAAAAATTACAGATTTTGGGAGGCACAGATCAACATTTTGAGCTAGAATCAGGGACAGATGAAAGATATGTCTCAGGCTGATGCACATATAGCAGCCAAAAACAAAGTGCACCGTTAGTCGGCTATGAACTCTAAAAGCTGTTAAGACACTTCAAGCTGCCACATTACTTTTTATCTGGTAGTACAGCAAAACAACTAAAAATCCCCATGTATTATTTATCTGGTCCCTGTTCAAAACCATTTGTCATATATTCTTCAAATGGATTCAAAGCATTCACCTCTCGCTCTTGAGATGAATTTCTTGAATCCATTTTAAAAGACATTAACTTTCTTATGACTTAATATCCAATTTTAATGCTTTATGCTATATGCTAGGCTCTTAAATATGAACCTGGCCATTATTAATGAAAACACTGAACTTTCTGCTAACACAGAGATTTAAGTCACTATACAACTCATCAGTAACAAATTGGCATCTATAAAACATATCACAACTCACGATATTACACAAACGGTAAGCAGACGCAAAGTGCACCATTAATCAGAGAACAGCTTAAAAGCTGTTGAACATCTTACAATGACATAAAGCCATCGTATGGGCAACTAAAACTCCCAGTGTATTACTGATGATTATGATTGGGTCTTGAATTACAAGTCTTTGTTATGTGATCTCAAAATGTTGTCAACATCCGTTTCTCAAGTTTCACTTTTGAGAAGAACTTCTTGACATCCATTTCTCAGGCACAAAACAATGTAGCTATAATTGCAGATTAATCACAATACTTTATATAAAATATAACAAGATCTTGTTATGATAAAAATGATTAATTTACAGGTTTGTCATAATATTTTTCCTATGTCACAAAGCTTTTCACATTGCTTTGTTGATGAAGGTAAAATTGCAGGCCCAAGTTACCACAAGATAAAAACTAAAGTACAGGCTCTCAAACAGGCTAATTAAATTAATTAGAAAAGCAGATGAGTAAATATAAGTAAAAAATAGCTAACTAACAACAACTGAAGTACTAGTCTAGCTTCAATTCAGGGGCCATTTTAAGACTAGACAATTTCCCCTTTCAAAAGTGAGAATTAAATCCTGTACCTTCTATCTGTGTGGTTAACACTTTAACCATCATACCAAGCCCAACTCAAAAATGTCTGAGGATTATCTAAGAATTGAGTACATTAACTGTAATTCCTCATATGTTAGAAGGACTAATGCACAAGCAGAGTCCTTGCTGGGATTTGAACTCAGGACCCTCTGTTTACAAAAGCAGTGTTCTAACCTTTGAGCTACAAGGTACAGAAGAAACTCATTTGTAACCCGGACAGCAAAAATAAAAACAACCATAACCCTCATTTTGTCAGAGAAGCCACTAGAAATATATAGCAAAAAATGACATTTAAAGCTTAAAAAGTAAATTTAATATAAACAAAACTCATGTAGTTTAAAGAATAGCATCTATTAGCATGCATTTTACCACAAAATTATATCCCCTGAGATGTGCATAAATATTTCTCACCTTTTAAAATTTGCTCTTCAGATTATAAATAGATCTTAAAGTATAAGTTCTTGAGAAAATTTTTTTTATTAAGATTTTTTTTTTAATTGGACATTCCTGGGGATTCAGAAAGAGCCCTACTGCTTGTGGAAAGAGCTATGGAAAAAAAGGACTGTTTAAGGGATACAGGAATTTGTAATTCAGAGACATGTGAGCCACAATGAGGAAAGACCTCATTATCCACTGATATGCATGTCTTTCAATCGCCCTTAGCTAACACTAGTGCTGAGCAGCACTTTCCTGCAGTAGTTAACACTGGTGACCTGTGCATCTCATTGTACTGCCCGATAAAGTCTTGCACACACAAACACATTCAAACACACACACACACACACGAATGTGCACAAAAACACACACACACACACACACACACACACACACACACACACACACACACACACACACACACACGCACACGCACACACACATACGTATGTACAGAAACATACACACACAAACACACACACACACACACACATACGTATGTACACACACACACACACACACACACACACACACACACACACACACACACACACACACACACACACACACACACAAGAATGTACACTAAACACACACACACATGCAGACGCACACATACACGCATACATATACGTATGTACAGAAACACAGAAAACAAACACACACACACACACACACACACACACACACACACACACACATATGCATGCATACATGCACACTCCACATATCTCTTACCTGTCCCAGAGTCGCTCTTTATAATTTTGCCTCTGGCCTCATAAATCATGATCCTTACACTCAGTCAAAAAGCCAGGCATGAGTTTCATTCTTCATAACATTCTTAAAGAGCAAGGTGAAGCTATATCTTTGCTCTGTTAACTTTTTAAGTGAGTCCAAGCACCACTTTAAAAAGTCTCCTTGGTGTATTTAGCGATCCCCCAGTCTTTGTCCTGAAACTTTCCACCACACAGATATGTACCTATCACTCTCAACTGCACCTGATTTTATGGCATGCCCTGCTTTTGCGTCTTATACCCACCCATTCTCCTATAACTTATGGTTCATTACAATCAGTGAGTTGTCCCACAACTTAAGAGTTTCATACTCCTTATGAAGTATAACAAATCCTGATACACTAACTAATGATTGTGCATCAGACTATGGCTGCTAGTTGACAAGCAAAGAGTGCAGGGTTTGAATCTTCCCCACATTCATGTCAATATTTTTTTAACATATAAATAACATTTTACAAGAGTTCCTGGTGTCTATTGGTGGTAAGGAATACTACTATGCTGTGTGTCAAATCTGATATTACGGGGCTTGAATCTTTCTAAGTGCTTCTAGGGCATACTATATAAAGCATCCTTGGTGTCTACTGTTCTCCCTTAGCAAAGTCTTTCATGCTATAAATCTTTGTTTGAATTTCCTTTAAGTGCATTTAAGGCATGATGTAAAGAGTAGTCCCTGGTGCCTGGGGTTCCCCACCCTAGCCCAATATTGCAAGATTTGCTTGTTAGTCAAGAGAAATGTGGAGATGTAACAGCCTCCCCACACTCACACACGTTCACACATTCATGCATACACATACACACACATGCACACACATGCACACACACTTACACATACCCAGACCCCTACCCAATTTCACTCACTGACACACTTACCCATTCACTCACACATACATACATATATATATACACACACACACACACAGACACACACACACACACACACACACACACACACACACACACACACACACACACACACACACACACACACACACACATTTCTATACTACCTCTTCCTAACTAACCTCCTACTAAAACCTCTTCGATAGACACACACTCAAACATACAGCCTCAAAAATACACAGATACAAACACACACAACACTACTTGTCCATTAAACCTCCCATCGCTTATCTCTACCATGATGGGTGAACACGAGTGTTTGAACATATTCATTAACATTAGCAGCCAATTTTCCTTACACAGCAAATTGATTCTCTGAATCACTTTGCTATTTAAATGTCTTACCACAGGCATTCTGGGTTAAAGCACATCACTGATTAGCATATGCTTCTCCACCAGAATGCCTCATTGGCATTTAGTATGGCTGCAAAGATAGCACACTGTCGTGCTGTACATCTTCATGGTAATGCACTGCGGTAGGCATATCTCTGAATCGAAAATGGTTACCCAAGGATATACATCCCATGTACACCTCGTAGTAACCTTTCTGGAGTGGTCCCGACTGTTTTATGCAATGAAAAACAAAAAACAGTTGAGGATAATTCTATGTTCATATTGTTAAAAAATATGTGTGTGTGTATAACATATTGTAAAGCTGTTTATTAAAAACAGTAATATTTTAAACTGCATCATGCAATGCATTGTAAATAACCTATCGGGTCTGACAAGGGGCTATCCAACAAGTGAAAGGTCAATATGTTGATATATTTTTAAATCCTCTTAAGCGTTCTAAGGCAATTGTTGGTCATAATATTTATAAGTGATACCAACAATTAACACATAATGGATCGTGGTTTTAAATCAACACATTTATAAATGCATACAGATTGAAATTACCGCCAACAAATTACATGTTGGTTGTTAAGACTAACACAACAGCATATTTCAAAACTATAGAATAAGCACTACTAATCAAAAGAAGCAGTTAATGTAGTTTAATGGAACATAAAACAAATAACCACTAAAATGGAGTAAAAGTGTAGGGAGAGAATTACATATTTTTCAGGCTGTTCTGTGATTAGTGCTGTGACTGACTTGCACTATGAACCAGTGACAAAATTAACCTGGAGACAGACAACAAAAAATAAAGTATAAAAGGCATGCTGAATGTCATCAGATTTGGTGTCATTTCAAAATATGCCACAAGACAATCAGCTGCACTTCCTTTATTTCAAATTCTTGTTTTTGTTTCTTCAGACATTTCAACAGATTCATGACTTCATGACTGCACAAATGGAGCACTGTTGTACATAAATCACCTTCACGTGTCTGGGGTGAACAACAATCTGCCATTTTAGACATGAAATTCTGCTGTAAAAGCTTAGATCTTCAACTAAAACATACAAAGCAACATATAAAATAAAATAACACTAGCAAAATAAAAGATCTAACTACTAATTAGGGTGCTACTTTAATGGCACTGCTTCCATACATAAGTAAATCAACAGAACCATATGCCACATAGCAATTGTTCCTCTCAGCCTTCAGTTCTTAAATTATAAATTTGTTTAGATGGTTGCAGAAAAGCTATTTCTATGACATTAGATTTCACTATTTATAAAAATGACAATGGTAGATTAGACCCTAAATTTATCAAAAAGATAGACCAGGTAATCAAGTTACCAAATACTTCTGAAGGAATAAGGTGACAAAAAGTTAATTTTGAGAAATAAAACCAATATATCTCCTAACCAGAACTGTACTGCAAACTGTGTTAAGAAGCTGAGATACAACATAGTGAACTGTCTGCAGGACACTTAGATATTTGTAGAATTCCAAATGTTTATGGCAGTCTTTCGCATCTATATCATAACATCAACAGCTTAGGTTGTCGAATCCTAAATCATTGACACCTAAGCGTCGAAATCTTACATTAGCGAACGGCCACTTAAATGAATGCTTTCCTCGGGAAAGAATTTGTGTGGCCATCTGTAAACAAAATAAACAAACACACCCAAGCATAGTTGGGGGGGCTTAGCCCCCCACCCTCACCCCCTAACTTAATATACCAACTCCAAGATCGATCTACATTGGGAAAAGAGCTAATCCCCAATAACGGCCACGCAAATTCTTTCCCAAGGAAAGAATTTGATTATGTGGCCATTCGCTAATGTAAGCTTTCGACACTTAGGTGTCAGTGTTTAAGCATTCGACAACCTAAGCTGTCAATAATACAATAGGAACCCAATTTTTCATATATAATAGGCTACAAATGAACTACTGGGTTGTATGACTATTGCAGAATAGATATATACGAGAACATTTTGTGTTAAAAACATTGTTAAGTAGCAATAAGGTGATGCCTAGAGCGTCATGCACTTTAATATTAACATACTTAATTATAATGATTCTTGTAGCTTATGGACTGCCAGAACAGGCACACACACACACACACACACACACACACACACACACACACACACACACACACACACACACGCATGCACACGTGCACACACACAGACCACACACACACACACACACACACACACACACACACACACACACACACACACACACACACACACACACAGACACACACACACACACACACACACACACACACACACACACACACACACACACACACGCACACGCGCACACACACACCACACACACACACACACACACACACACACACACACACACACACACACACACACACACACACACACACACGCACACACACATGCACACACACATGCACACATACAGAAATACACACAGATACTAAAACACATACACACATATATACACATGCTTGCATACATATATATATTCGGTCCTTTGCTTCCCACCAATAACCAGTGATACTCCTATGGCACACTACCCTATGACAGGGTTTCCCTTTTCATGCCTTATTCATACCTCATCTTATATATCATTAGTAGGGGAGGCAAGTAACAACCAGGCAATAATCTCCTGCAAGGGTCAGATTTTTTTATTGAATCCACTGTTTCCCTTGCTGGACTTCTACTACTTGATTGTGCAACGCAAGCAACACTCTTCCTTGGTGTCACCATGCAATTTATGATCAGCTTACTTGTGCCATATTTATGTAGATCTAGATAAATGTTATCTGCACATGGGGATAACCTCTGATCTTCACTAGATGACAATTCTGAGGCACAAAGTCTAACATTGTTTCCTTAAGGTAAAAACTAAGCCATCATCCCATACATTCTACCTCTGATACTTCAGTTCTCAAGTGTCATATCCACCGATAAGAACTTAGATGTCTGCATGTATCTAAAGCCACTTCACTAGTAAAGCTATTATTTTTTACCTCCACACATTATTCTAAATATAGTCAATATTTTGAATAACTATGTATTAGTTTACTTGATATAGGCTTCCCACTTCTGCAGTGTGTCTTGCTACTTGCAGTAGATATTCTATTCTTGATAGTAATTTATCCTAGTAATATTTCTGTAAATGTATTTCTATCTGTTTTTTTATCTGTTATGGGGATTTTCCCACCTTATATATAATTACTTATCAGTTACTGTAAAATGTTTTTAGGTATGTTTTTATGGAGCCTTTCTCCACATCTCATTGTAAAATATTTAATCTGTTGCGGGGTGCTTTCCTCCTTGTATATAATTATGTAACTACTATTTTTGAATCTGCTCTGGAGCTTTTCTCCCCGAGTCTCTGCTGAAAATTAGTCATGATCAGTTGGGCTTTCCAGGTTATCAAAGACAAAATAAATAAATATTCATGTAAATATTCATGTAAATATCAAAAAAACTCACAAGAAACTTGGCATGCTTTATTGCCACAACCGTTTCATCTCTCCCTCTACCAGACTCATTCTTACTAACAGATACCTCACCCCTTCCCTCCTGTATGGTGCTTCTGTCCTTACCAATCTGCAATCTTCCCTCATATCAAAACTCCTCCTGTTACTATAAAATTTCAAAATTTGCAACTGGCCACAGATCCAATACCCATCACTGCATCTCCCTGCGCCAACTGAACTGGCTTGAGCTGCCCAATTATCTTATCTAAACTCAACTTATCCAAGCACACAAACTTATTTTTTGCCCCTCTCTCTGCCCTTCTCTTGCCTCTACATTCCAAATGCATCTTCCAAACAGATGCCTTCGGTCTAACTTCCAGAATCTAATTCAGCTACATAAACCTGCCCACCCTCCAGGCAAACATCTTCTATCCTTCTGCTTAGCACATCATTGGAATTCTATCCCACCTCTTATCCATTCCACTAACAGTCTCTTTACCTTTAAAACATTACTTCACTCACACCTAATCTCACAATGGGAATGCTCTTGCTCCCATCCTACATAACATCTTACCATAATTCTCTCTTCACCAAGCATTCTGCTAATAGCCTCCATTAGCCCATAATCTCCTGAAGGAACTTACATTTGTCATGCTACTTTAATTTGTATGTAATGGAATTTTTCATGCATTCGCTCTAACTAATGCCAGCTTATTGTAATTGTAGTTACCATGTATTTTCTTTCTCAAATGTCTTAGAAGTGTTTTGGAAACTTTGTAATCTCGTAATTCTGATATTTGCTATATTTGTATTTACTGGAGCTTTTCTACCCAGGACTCCACTGAAAATGGGCTCCTTGTGGCCCACTGGACCATCCTGGTAAACAAACTGCAAATAAATAAACAAAATAAAATAAATACACAAAATAATCATCTGCTTTTCCCATTTATTCTGCACCACTTTCATACCCACTAGATAAACTGTGTATTTTGTACTTCTAGGTATTACATTTTTTCCTTGAATTTATCTAACTGTATTAGTTGTTACCTTATTTATTATGTACTACTTATTTTTGTGTCTCCTGGAATGTGGCTCAAAAGGGCCATGCGGATCAGCATGCATACATACATCAAATTAATAATTTTTTACAAGTCTTAATTTTATTCCCTTTGATACCCTTCATATCACTCGGATAGCCATCCCAGTGTCCCAAGTCCATTGCAGGGTCTACCAGATACTCCAATTCACCCCCACGCTAATACTGCTCTTTTTGCCAGGACCAATGTGAATTCTAAGGACATCCTTAGGGGGGTGAACTGTCATCCAAAAACTTGGGGTGGTTCTGTTATGTTTTACTTGAGTACCCCTTCTTTGGTGACTATGGTTGCATCCACATGGGTGGGCATGCAGTGAGGAATGTTGAGGCATATCACACCGCCTACTCATAGCTCTCAACCTCTTAGCACAAAAGATCTGGGCAAACCCCAAAATAATGGTGGGATAAAGCTCCCAAAATACGGACAAATTTTAAATATTGCACTTATAAACTTGGAAAGTTCGTAGAATAAAAGGTATTGCATTACCATGCATTTTCTGATGGATATGACGTCTGAAACTCAAATGCCTGTCATTATTTAAAGAATTCAGTCCTCATTGATTTGCCACAAAAATCGAGAAAACCACAAATTTTCTGAGGAACAGACCAAAAATATAAGGCAAAAATCTGGACATTCTGTGAAAATCTGGACAGCTGAGAGGTATGCAGCTGCTAGGCCACTTTGATCAAGAAATAAAATGCTCCTCACTACCTGCAAACCACACCTGTCAGCAGGAACCGCTTTCTATTACAGCTACATAGTCCACTTATGGAAAAAAATCTCACATATCTCACATTGCAAAGAAGGTAGCTCCAATAATAGAAACAACTTTAAACTCATTGTCATTCTCTCCCCATGAGAGGCATGCTTGCCCACCCACCACTTCTTATGGCTATGCCTTCTACCATGCAACATCCCCCATTTTCATAATGATCATTGTCAGGAGATGCCCATATCATCACTCACCCTGCCAGGATGGTGCCACCCATCCCTCCCTGCCACTCCGTCAGTTACCTGAGAAGCTAATCGAAGCCAGGTCATCTGGGACATAGTCAGGGCTGTATCTATCTATCTATGCTACCAGAGAGGCTAACTTAAGTCTCTCCCATGCATTCCTGGATTTTGTCATAACTGTGTCTCTTTGAGAGGCATGCTGCAATTAACCACTACTCTTTCAGTTTAAAAAAATAACTTCTTTATATCCTTATACCTCTTCTAGGCTGTCCACCTTTTATTTTCTGATTTTATTCTCTTGTTATTATACTTCTCTTTTCTGAAGCATGGCATACAGTCTGTTCTAGTATATCTCTGTCTGCCTATCTTTTTAATACAATACATATTAAGTTCTTCTAATCTCATGGTTTTTGTTAAAGGCTAAATACTTCTGTTTTTGCCTTACTGAACTGCTTCCGTTCTGTTTAGATAATGAAGATGTGGTCTGCAGAAAAACATACAGTACTCAGGTTGGGGGTACAGAGAGTTTTCTATAAAGTGGGATAGCAACTTTTTGTACTCTACTAGAGGTATTTCTCCAGTGTGGTTCATCATCCCACAGGGTGTTCTTGCTGCCTTGTCATGTGGCTCGTTTACTTTTGCATTATTTGGTATAAATAGTCTCATGTCTCTTTCCCCTTGTATCGCTGCTACAGCTTTCTTTCCTTCCAGCTTTTTATCCCTTTTCTATGTTATTGATTACCAGATGCATTATAGGTTCATAGGTATTTACTAGGCATGCAGTCCACAAAACCATTGAGAAGCCTAGACCAAATTCCCAGCTGCCCCAAAACACTGACTAGTTAGGTGACTTACTTAAGGTCACATAGCAGTCACATGATGGCTGAAGGAATCAAACCTTGTACCACAGGAAGTATCTCATTAACAGCTTACAGTCTTATTCCACTACTCTAACTACCAGACTGCCTTGCATTTATCTGCATGAAACTTAAGCTGCCACATGTAAAACATTATTCTTTGCTTGACAAGTTTTCTTTTTTTATCCTTCCAGCACCTTTTCATTTAATGACTCTATTTTAAATCTTTACGTTATCAGCAAGCAGGCATAATTTTCCTTCCAAGCCTACTGCAGGGACTGTTGCATAGACATTGAAGAGGGCTAAACCCATTGAAGAGGGCTAAACCCATTACTAACCTTCATGGTACTCAGCTGAGTACCATTACTAACCTTCATGGTACTCAGCTGTTAAACAGAAGTTCATTTAAATACCGTCAAACTAACAAACAAAAGAGGCTTTCCATGAGATGCTAGCAGCAAAGTCTTCATATCTGACTGAGAAGTACTGTAAGGCAGGAAAGCAGGAGATAAGCCAGTTAGCAAAATGAAAACGTGTTGGTATACAGAATGACTTTTAGATGGCTTCACAGATGTTCTGGCAAATCATACGGTGACTCAAGGGGGGAAGCCAGGACATTTCCTGGACTTATCTCAACAATAATGGACAACCTCAAGTCAACAAAATGCAAAGAAGTGGAAGGAACACTTCTGAGGAATTTCTGAATCCAGGAGTCATGCCTCATCTGAGGAAACTGAAACTGAAGCAGCTGATAGGATTGGATCCATTTCTATAGATGAGGTCATGTGGCAAGTAAACAGTTCCACTGCATCAAGGGTGTGGGAGTGAATGACAGGCAAATAGAAATGTTAAACGTATTGGGGGATGATGAACTTTTATGGTTTATATGCCTTTTCACTGTTGTATGGAAGGCTGAGTAATTATCTCTGAAATGACAGACTGAGATAGTAATCTGCATTTTCAAAAACTGGATTGGATAGTGAGTTTTAAATAGTGAGGAATCATGCTCCTGAGCCTTCATAGAAAATCTTATTACTTGGTGCTGGAAAGAAGACTTCATCCAGTAGATGACCCTCTGATTCAGGAAAAACAATTGGGAATTTTTCTGGCCATGGAGTAGTAAAATATCTCTTTGTCCTCCTCTGGACAGTAGATAGGTTGTGGCAGGTGACTTGTATGGTTTATCTGACCTAGACCTGGACAAAGTAAAAGAAAATGTACTCCAGAATTTCTTGTAGAGGTGTTACAACAGTCCAGGATCACAGGACAACTGCTGCACACCATTTGATTCCTGAATCAGAAGAACGGTGCCCAAGTTTTTTTCTTTATTTAACATTTGCTGACCAAGGAAGTCCGACTAGGAACGAGCCTATTTTCAATGCAGGCCCGGGGAGAAATGATCCAGACATGTCTTTGGAATGTGGGAGGGAAACCCACGTGAATGCAGGAAGGACATGCCGACTCTGCACAGAAGTCACCCCAGCTGAAAATTGAACCGAAGCGCCTCATGTTGTGAGACAACAGTGTTAACTGCTGCAACACTGCGGTGCAGCACAGGACTCTAGCCAAGGTAGATTCCCTCCTGCTGATGATTTTCATGGAGAGAATCAGAAAGTACAGACAAGTTCTGGGGAGTATGCAGTTTGGAGGGACAGACAGGATACAGACTTTATTCCAGATGACATTGGTCTCTTACTTCCAGTAAGTCTGATCTCCAGCATGCAGATGAATAATTCACTGCTGAATGTGAAGCAAATGGGATGAAAAACAGCACCTCAAAATCAGAAAGTTATGTTTCACTACCAGTAATGAGTGGAATGGTTTCTGTAATTGAGAGGACAGCAGGAACCTAAAAGTATGAGTAGAAGCATTTTGTGGTTTTGTTTATTAATGGCTGACCAGTAGCTGGGTACAGCACTGGCAGTACTGTAAGGGTTGCAGCAGATTGCATTAGTAAAACAAGGAGCAGCTTACAAGAAGAAGATTTCAGTTTGCAAATCACTGTGGTCACAACCTCACCTATGGTCCTGAACTTTGGATTTTGAGAGAAAGAAAAAGATCATGGCTACAAATGGCAGGAAGGAAATCTTTTCACGGGAAAACTGAATTCACTCTCTGGCAAGCTGGAATGATCTCAGAGTGAAGTTACTCTTCTGAGGGTTGACAGAACTCAGCACCTACTGAGAATGCCACCTTGCCACCTGTCTGTGATTAAGTAGCTTAAAAATAACTAAAATATCTGCACTAAGATGTAGGCTCTTATTTTTATATAAATGACTTATCCTAGAAAATATTGTCTAAACATTGATAAACTGGAAGTTAAGAGAAATTTACAAGTTCATTCGTGAATTGTATATTGTTTTAATACTATTATCCAAGAAAGGATGACAAAGTACTTTGAGCAAACTGCTAATACAGAATCTTATATCTTGCCTCGAATGGAAAGAAACCACAATGGTCATATTGTCTACTATTCCATTTCTATGAGAGAACCCTACATTATTTGAACCACATAAAAGTATGCGGGTACTACATGTTTGGAAGCCTGCAACATTCTGACAGTTAGAACTCATCTGATTGAAGGTTGCAGGAGCAGGGCTCAGTTTTGAGCTTTTTCCTTGGTTAATGTGTTTAAACCAATTTGCTATAGTTTGTTACATAAGCACCGCATTTGCACAGGTTTGCACTTGTTTGCGTATCGCATACTGCCTAGCAATGGTGTGAACCACTGGCATTTATAAATGCAAACACTGCCTGCAAATTTACCCTTAATATTCTGCTGGTGCTCCATCAGTGAGTTCTCATGATTGTCCCTCACTAACAGGTTATACATTCAGCAAAGCTCCTGAGGTGCCAATACAGATCCTACCAATTAGCCCTTTGTATTTTTGTCCCTTTCTCTTGTCCTCTACTTTATCTGGTCCTTCCTGCCTTCTTCCTATTTTCTGACCACATCTGGTCGACATGGACATTCTGAGACAATGTAGCAGTTGCCTCATGTACACTGATAACCCACTTCTTCTAGTCCACACAAATTCATTATGTGAGAGATGCATCGATATCAAAAACCTAGATTCCAAGCTCTCTCACTCACCAGTCAGTTCATCTGATACTAAGCAGGCTGTCAGCATGCACACCTCACCTCCTGCACCTACCAAACCAACAACACATAAACCTACATATGAGGAGGTCCTTATTAGAAGCTTATCAAAACATCAGAGACCTCCCAAACACAAACACAAGCACAATTCACTTAATACATCCTCTGCAGAAATAGTACACATAATATATCACAAACCAGTGTCTCACCAGTCAAGGCCTTAAGGCCTAACACAAAAACAGACATCTTAGCCATAGGCAACTCAATTGTGAGACACACAGATGTCCCTCTCACCAGGCTGAATAAGGAAAAATTCATGGTCAACTGTCTGTCAGGTGCCAGGATCCACCACATCACACACGCACTCAAGTCTTACAACAACAGGCACTGTTACGATTCTGTCATAGTTCATGTTGATGGAAATGACTTGAGACATACCTCACTGGACTATATGAAGAGAGACATGACTGAGCTCTCTGATTATGTGTCTCAGGCAGGTATGTTCCCAGCCTTAAACAGCATTTTACATTCACCTAGGATGATACCTTAATACAAACAAAAATGATCAACTTCAACAGTTGGCTTAGTTTCTGGTGTCATTCAAAGGGGATCCAGTATCTGTCAGCCTGGGATGACATGGTCGACAGACCTTGATTCTTTGCCAGAGATGGTCTTCATCTGTCACTCCCTGGGATTTTGATTACTGGCTAAGGCACTTGCCACCCCCATAGTGCCTTTTTTAGGCAATGTCACCGGAACAAAATTCCCCGATGTAAAAGTACCCTCTAAAAACCACCTCAAGGTTATGCTGCTAAACACTAGGAGTCTAAACCAGTAACTGCACTCACTGGAGGCAGTCCTCACCTTGGAAGATGCTGACATTTGTGCAGTCACTGAGACCTGGTTTATGGCTGCTGAGAGCACCCCAGCTATAGCAGGTTACATTTCCTTTCACACTTTCAGACCACAAACAGAAGGCATGAAAACTAAAGGAGGTGGTGTATCAATATTCATTACTAAGATAAATATACCTCTAGACTGGTTAAACAGCACGATTCCCTTGAATTAATTCAGGTGCAATTGACTGTAGGTAAGACCCCTGTTCAGGTCATTCTCAGCTATAGGACCATCTCTATGAATCAGAACATCCACTCCGCCTACTTGTATCTACTTGAATCAATCAAGATACAACCAAACACCCAGGTTTGGGCTGAATTTAATTACCCATCCATTGACTGGGTAAATTATATGTGTTCTAACTTACTTGCCCAAAGGTTCCTGGAATTCGTTAACTACAATGCTCAGGACCAGCTGGTTGACACACCCACAAGGGGATCAAACATCATGGATCTGGTGCTCACCAACATGGGGACAATTGCAGACCCCCAGTGTGTGGCCATCCTTGGTGAGATCTGACCACAAATCAGTCTTGTTAGATGTAACTATAATACACACCCCTCCCCCCTTAGCAATAACTAGGCTAAAAAACTTCTCCAAGGCTAATTACAACCTCTTACGTGACAACATAAATAGCTTCATAGTCCCTCCCCCCATTGATGGAACAGACACCTATGCTGAGTTATAGACCAATGCTTTATACGAGCACCTGTACACTTGCATTGAATCTGCCATATCTGATAGAACCAAATCAAGATCTTCAAGGAAAAATAAACCTGCCCGATGGACAACTGCCATTAATAGGCTGTACAATATGAGAAAGAAATTGTTGTCTAAAAGTAGAAAGAAGTCTCAAAACTGGAAACACTCACTCCTCAACTTAAATAAGCAAATAAGTTCTCCAAAGCTTACTATGAATCTAAATTAGCTTTCCTAACTAAGGATAACCACAAGGCATTCTTTAGTCGCATCCCCGTAACCTTAAATGTAAGAACCAGATTTGTAAAGAAGCCATAGTTAGGGGTACTACATATACAGAATCTGTGTGTATTGCAAAACTGCTGGCTGACAGGTTCAGTGAAAATTTTACTCCCCTGTCCCCACCACATATATCCTAAAACATCCTTAATACCTGCCCCCTGCCCCCAAAGTATCTCCAAGGAGCAGGTTTTAAATGCCCTCTCCAAGGCCAAAAACACAGACTCTGTGGGACCAGACAACATCTTGGGCTTTGTTCTACATGGGTTAAAACAATAATTAGCATCATCATTGGGCATGCTTTTCAATCACAGCCTAGGCTTCATCGCAGCAGAATGGAAAACAGCTACCTTCATCCCTTTGCAAAAAGAGGGTACATCCACATACCCTGGGAACTACAGACCCATTAGCCTGACCAGCCTTATCTGCAAGGCCATGGAATGAATCATCATGGACCTTATTAACAAAAATACAGGAAATCTCCAAACGTTCAATCCCACCCAGTGTGGCTTTGTCAAGGGGAGATCGTGCCTGTTAAACCTGGTGAACTTCTTCGAGACAGTCACCAAAGCCCTAGAATAGAGCAAATCTGTACATACGGCCTACCTAGACTTAGCCAAGGCCTTTGACACAATCCTCCACTCAGGCATCATTAATAAACTCACCCAGCTGGGTATCACCCCATATATTGTCAGGTGGATTGGAAACTGGCTCACTGATAGAAGTCATATAGTCAAAATAGGGGATGCCACCTCCTCTGGCAGACCCATAAGTAGTGGTGTTCCACAGGGATCAATTCTGAGACCCCTACTTTTCGGAATCTATTTCTCCAAAATACAGGCTTAAACTCAAGAACTGTGGCTGACAAAGTTTGTGGATGACTGCAAACTGGGAGCAATCATTGAAACCCCTAGCAATGTCAACATCCTGCAAGAAGGTCTTATGCAGACTAATGACTGGTGCCAAAGTCATGGTCTTAAACCTAATGCAAAAATATGCATTATCATCCCCTTCAGTGAGGGTGATGTTCCTGCAAACTACCACATCAATAGCAATATGCTAAGCACATAGTCAGTAGTGAGAGATCTGGGCACCCAGGTCGACAGCAACCTTAACTTTGATCATCATGCCTCCACAGTGGTAAGAAGGGCACTTTATATTGCTCATCTCATAAGTAAGGGAATTCCAGAAAAAAAGATGTTATAACCCCCCTGTACTCTTCCCTCATCAGGCCAATAATAGAGTACAATTCTGCCTTTGTTATGTTCCTTTCCAAACACCTGCAGCAATTGGAGAGACCAGAAAGGTTTGTTACAAAGAAAATTCAGGGTCTTCAAGATCTGCCTTATGTGGACAGACTGAAATCATTGTCACTTTACTCTGTGTCGTACAGACTGTTCCCACCTGTGCCTTGCATATAGAGCAATCTCTGACCCAGCTTTAATAGAAATGCTGCACATTCGCAAGTCAAATGGCACATGGGTCACTCGCTCAAAGGACCTTAACTTGGTATGTGACACCAACAGAACTTGCTGGAGAGACAGATTTGTCTCACAGAGGTTGCCCCACCTTTGGAACAAGCTTCCTATTCATGTTAAACAAAGACCCTCATTGGCTCTATTTAAGCATAATTTGGATGATTGGATGGGTAACTGGAAATTCATCCCATGGGTTCCACCTGTGTCCCTCTTGGAAAGGGGCTTAAGCTGATGATTTTAGTGCCTGCTTGAACTAGACACCCTTGGGAACAAGGGTTGAACTTGGCTAGGCTTTAAGGGCCCTGGGGCCATTAGCCTAGTAACCTCCTATGATCCTATGACCCCATGTGCATCATGAATGTTGCAGACTCTGGTCCCAGAAAGACTGCAAATGTGATATAACAGTGAGTACCTTCTTCATCAGTGAAAATCCAAGTACCTAATTACATAATATCCTAAAAGACTTGGTGTGGTACTCATATCCCCATGCTTCACAGATGTGTGAAGGAATCATGCCACTATGCCTATATTTAAATGAACAAAGTGAGAAGGAGCAGTGCTGGTTTTCCAACTTCCTGGTCCTGCACTGGAGCACATACTGCACTTTTGCACATCAAAACTAGTGTAAATTGACAGAAAATAAGTGTATTTGTTTAGGAACATTCCATACGCACATAAAGTTGCATATGCTATTGCAATTTTCATCAGGGTGCTACAGGCTTAAGCCTGCATTGATATCTCAAGATTTCCCACAAGATCCTGCACTAAGCTCAACTAAGCACCACTAGCCTGCAGTTAAGCAAAACCAATTTAAGTTTTTTTTTATTCACCTGTATGGATGTCGTAATATGGATACCCTGTTATAACATTTATAAGGTTCACAGAGTCATAGTTTTATACTAGGCTAATGACTACCAGGGTTTTTATAAGCCTATCTGCACGACTGAACACAGTTTTTTCCACAAGAACCCTGGATGGCTATATGGCAGGGTATGTTAGTAAGGAGGTAGCTAAGGGTTATATGGGGTGGGTATGTTAGTTTTGGATTAGTTTGCTTACTATTGACCTCTGTCCATAAGAGACATGGGGGCCAGACTGGGGGTGAATTTGTAATTTCCCATCCCAGTGGTCAGGTTTTGTTTGAATAAGATCAGGGATAAACTCTGCTTCACATGGATGGGAAGCTTATTCTTTAGCATGGGGATCCTTTGAGACACATATCAGTCTATCCAGCATATTCCGTTTATGTCACAGGCAAAGTTCAGGTCCTTGGATTGTTTGGATTCCTTATATGAATCATAAATCACCTGTCAGTAACCTGTAGGATACTGGATACAGAGATAGGGCCTTAAGATGATCTATGTATGACAGGATATTCATACCCTGGATGTATGACAAGGTATTCATACCCTGGATTCTCCAGGTGAGGAACCTTTGAGGGCATTTTTACTGATGCAAGTATCTGGTTAGGTACATGCCGAAGGAGGGCATTGTACTCAATAATGGGTCTTATAAGGGCAGAGTAGAGTGGTACTATAACTTTCTTAGACCTGAATGCCATTCCCTTGCTTATGAGTTGGGCGACAAAGAATGATATTCTCACTGTCTTGGCTATGAGTTGATAAAAAGCCTGATTACTGTCTACATATTTTCCCAGATCACTAACTGCCGAGTCATCTCTTTGAGGTGTTTTATCAATGGAGTAATTAACTTGGGTGGATAATTTCTGAAAGGGAACTATAATGCATTTCAATCATTTGTTTGTATCAGACCCACTTGTAGGTGAATCTATGATAGCTCCCAACTTACAGTCATCTGTGAACTTGCCAGAGGCATTCAACATTAACTTTGACTTCCCAAAAATAAATGCCAGACAAGAGCAGGCCCAACACAGAGCCCTGGTGTACTCTGCTGGTGACCGATCTCCTGGTGGAAAATGGTTTCTCCGATCCTGACTTCTTGGATCCTATCTATGATCCAGCCAGAAATCTGGTGACTTATGTAAGGATTTATGCCTAGTTCTGGGAGGTTGTCAACAATACCTGAGTGGGGTATTGCATCAAATGCCTTGGTCAGGTCAAGATAGGCAGTATCCACCATTTTGTCCTCATCCATAGCCTTGGAGACCCTCTCAAAGTGGTCTACCAGGTTGAGTAGGCAAGACCTTCCCTTAGCAAATCCAAACTAGGATGAGTCCAGTATCTGTAGGTTGCCAATGCACTTGTTATTCATTTCCATGATAATGCATACCATGGCTTTGCATATTAGATTTGTCAGACTGATGGGTATGTAGTTCCCAAGATTGGTTGTTGGACCACCCTTATGGAGAGGGATGGCCATTGTGGCCCTCCATTCACCTAGTATATAATCTGTTTTGAGGCTGTTGTTGAAGACTCTTCCATTGGTCCTGCTGGGCCATGTTTTAGGATATTTAGGAGACAACCAGGGATATTTTGGGGGCCCACTGAAGAAGTGTTTTCTGCCTTAGTGAGTGCCACAAGAACCTGCTCCCTGTTGTTATCTGGGGAAGAGCTAGAAGGATTTCATATGGATTAGTGACAGGGAGAGGGGGTGAAGTTCGAGTTAAACTTGTCAGCCAAAAGATTCGCTGAGTCACCCTGGTCAGTGAAAGTTATGTCATTTACCATCAGTTCTGCACATTGCTGGGTGTTACCTTTAACATTACTGACATAGCTGAAGAATGCCTTGTGATTGTCCTTTAGGGCTATGTTGACCTCGTAATTGTCCTTGTACTTAATTAGGCATTTTAGTTTCTTATTTAATTGAATCAGATAGGTGTTGTCTCTATCAGAATTGATCTTTCTGATTTTGGCCATGATTTTTGTTCTTTTGATATATACTCGGTTAAGGTTAGGGTTCCACCAGTGGGGTTTCTTTTTGGTGCTAGATTTGGGCTTACTTCTGGTATATACAGCAGCGTCTCTGCAGTCATTCACATGTTTGTGATTGTGTGTTTGGAAAAGGGGAAGATAAAACAGCTGGAAATAAACAAGGAAAACACAAAAGGAACACATAAAACAGTTGAACAGAAGGAGGTCAGACAGGATGAGAACTATAACAGTTAAGGATTTTTTTATAAACACCTTTATTAAAGTCACATCATTTAAACAGTGACACGGGCACACATATGGTTATAGAAAACAAACCACTATACACACGTTTTCATGAATTTCATACAATGTACTTGTGTTTTCATTTGTAACAATTTTCATTCATTCCAACATTACATAAATTGCTTAAATCTTGCCTTCCCTTAATTTTCACTCCTTGTCTTGAGCATTATTTTGCATGTACTGCTCCCATAAATTCCATTTATTGTTATCTAATTTGCTCTTTCCCTTTTCTAAAGATCCCAGTTCCAATTCTTTTATCTCCTTTACAATCTTCAATACTTCAGTTACAGTTGGTTTTGATTTTGATTTCCATGTTCTAGCTTGTTGATAGCCAATAAAATTAAACTTGGAAACTTACTGTCTATATTCAATTCAGATCCCCTATCCCATTTCAAAGGAATAATTTCTTTAATTATGATCATTTGCTTTCCAACATTTCTGACAAGTACTCTATAGGGAATATTTCAAATCTGTCAACCTATTATATCCCAAAAAGTTCCCAATTATCTCTAGAAATTGCTACCTACCTGAAGAAAAATTCACTGAACTCTGCTTGGGATATACAAATACTTATTCAAATACTTTCAGGAAAATTCCAAAACTTTCTGGACTTTGTTGCATACCTGCAAACTAAACAGATGTTCCTCCACGGTTGCTTCATATATTGCTTTTCCATTCTCTCTTCCTAATCTTTTCTACCTCTTCTGATTGATTATTATAGTTTTCATACAGTGTTTTATACTGTAATGTCCCTTCTCTGGGCCAGTGATCAAGAAGTCTCAATCCTCATCACGGACAACAGTGAGGGCACATTCACTTGAAACAAAAAATGGATACACACAGCATTTCCAGATGCAGCTCTCTGCATCAAACACAATTTCCCTTAAGATCACACAGGGAGCCCACTCCATTCCTGGGGCTGGACTCTCACTCTCTCTTTTCAGGCCCCAAATAATAATACACATTGACCACTAAGGAGCACTGTGTCCCTGTTCCAAATAGCTGACACTCACACTCTTTGAGATTTGATTTTCACACATACACCTGGGAAAGGTTGGCACAGATTTACCAGCTATGCCCCCCTCTGCCCAGATGATAAGGTAGATTCACTGCCACCAGCCAGTTACTCTAAGGCTCTTAACAAGGTATCCAGTTATACTGCATGAAATTAATGCTAATACCAATAGTGACGTTGATCAAACAGCAAGACTTTCAGGAGAGGCTACAGTGTCAAATAAATATAAGTACTCTCAAAGGTTAAAATATTATCCAAAACACCAGCCACAGTGAAAAGTTTCAATATATTTAACAATAAATAATAAAAGAACATGAAAACACTGAATGTCTATTTATAATAAACACCAGAATTTCAGTCACAGTAAATATCAAAAATAACATAGATCAAAAGGTTCACACAGATACAGAAAAACAATACTTAACTAATCTCACTATATTTTCCAGACTGATTAAAATATTACTGTTCCCTAGTTCACTTACTAGAGCAATGCAAGATGATGTGGGTGAGTGGTTCTTCTTATCAGGTTTCAAAAACAAACTGCCCTGAGACTTCCTGTGTCATCTAATATTAAGGCATCATTTCAGTGCTGGATTACAGAATGGCATCACATACATCTGGTCCCATGACTCTGGTTCTTACACCACCCCCTTTACTAGAAGCTGAGCCAGAATCTTGCACGTGTCCCTATGCACACACATAGAGCTTTGCTAAGATGTGTGTGATGCCAACCACTGATACCAATATGTGATGGGCACCACTACCACCAATATGTGATGTCCCCAGGTTGGGCCAGTAATCAAGGAGCCTGAATCCCCACAACTGACACTGGAGAGGGACCTGCACTTGGAATACAAGTAGATACACTCAGCATTTTCAGATTCAGACCACTCTGCATCAAGCACAATTTCCCTTAAGAACACACAGGGAACACGCTCAGCCTGAGGTCTGGATTTCTCTATATCTGTCTCCCACCAGGTCTCCAATAAGACTCCCCACTGGTACACCTGTGGAGTTTGGTCCTTAGCTAAGTGTCCAAGCCAAGTCCTCCCTCTCTGTGAACCCAGTGCTTCATGTTCCTGCCCCAAGTAGATGACACACACACTATTTAAGATTAAATTTTCACACACACACACACACACACACACACACACACACACACACACACACACACACACACAGACACACATGGGAAAGTCTGGCAAAGATTTACCTGCTGTGTCCCCTTCTGCTCAGAGTCTAAGATAGTTATCACTGCCACCAAACACTCCAAAATCAGCTACTATAAGGACCTTAGGTGTCCAATTATGCTGAGCGAAGTTAATATTAATACAAATGATAGTAGTTGATGAAGACTATTGGGCCTTCTGGCATGGCCTACACAGTGTCATCAAATAAATATAAGTACTCTCAAAGGTTAAATGCTTTCTACAAGGACCAGTCATGATAAAAGTTTAAATGTATTTAATAAATAATAAAAGAGCATGAAAATACTGAATATATATGTATATGTATATATATATATATATATATATATATATATATATATTCACAATAAACCACAGAGTTCAGATCACAGGAATTGTTGTAAAGAACATTGATGGACAGACTCAGACAAATAAAGAAAAACAATATCTAAACTAAGCTTCACTATATTTCTGACTAATCTAAAAGAATAACTGTTTCCTAATTAAGTTACTTACTACTGCAAGGAATGATGCCGTGGGTGAGGGTCTTTCTAGTCAGGTTTCCCAATACAGAATACTCAATGCTCTGACATTTTTTTATGTAATATCTAAAATATAATTTCCAAGAGGGCTGGCAGAATGATCTCATCTGATCATCTGACTCTAAGTTCTCACAGTATTCCCCTTTGAAGCTTAGACAGGAATTTAGCATATACAGCTACAATACTCCTCTAAATGTTTAAGACAGTGCCTGTGGCTTCCCCTCTTTTTACTGAGCTAAGGAACAAAGGCTTTTTCCCAGACATAGCCTCTCTGGTCCTATTCAGCACTGTGGGGTGACATTTTAATGGTTTAATAGCTCATTTATAGGTTCATAGGTTCATAGATAGGTACTAGGCTATCTGCCCGAAGGCAATTATAAGCCTATCCGGAATGTGTTGGCTTTCGCTGCCCCCTTAGATTAGTTCCCTGTGCCTCTGTCCAGCAGAGCCATTGAATTGATCCCTGGGGTAAACTTTCTGTTTCCCATCCACTCATCAATGCTTCTCTTGAAGAGGGTTAGTGAGGAGCTCTGCCTAATGTAGATTGGAATATTGTTCCAGAGCATGGAAAGTCTCTGGGACAGGAATCTATCCCTCCAGCATTTCCTATTTATTGTTGTGGTGAGGTTTAGATCCCTGGAGTGTGTGGCTTGAGGGGATATGGTTTTCTTTGGGTGGAGCATGTCCATCAATTCTAGGTTGGACATGGCCTTGTATGTCAGGCAGAGATCACCTCTGAGTAGGCGATATGCTTACATTTCCCTTATTTTTTTCCCTAAGGTAAGTTAGATAGTACATTTAATTCAGCTACAATAATACATGTACATTTATTTTCGTTCCAGCAAGGTGCGCTGTCAATACATTTTAACACAATTAACACAAGCAAAGCTCACAAATACATTTTCAGCACAAGCATCTGTACAAATTAGTTTGATATACAAATGGCGTACAGTTCTAATACATTTGTAATACAAGCATCTTGTATAAATCAGCTTGATATTCAAAGGAGATATCATTCTTTACAAAACTCCAGCTGGCTATGCAAGCACTTGCCCATATCATCACAATTTGTTACAGCATCTGGAAGCTGAACAATACTTTTAATACTTCCATTCTTCCTACAGAGCTAGTAAGGCACTCTTCTCATAGACATTTCATCTCTGGCTGTAATCAGACTTGTGAGATACGATCATTATGGCTTAAACCAGGTAATTTAATTTCAGACTATTTTTCAAAGTTAGCTGGACTGAGATTAACTTATTTTCTTCCAGTATCCTCTGTTACAATATATTCATTTTAACAGTTACAATACAGTCTGACATACAGGTGTATTTCTTTTCTGTCCAGCAGGACCCACTGTTGGTACATTTTTAACAAAAGCAACTTTACAAATACATTTTCAGCATAAGCACCTGTACAAATCAGTTTAATATACAAATGACATATAATTTGTTGCAAAACTCCAACTAACTATGCTGTCATATGTTACACTTCCACTGCCTATTCTCTCTGACATAGTTGGCACTACCCCAAATTATATACATCCTACTAATTATCCCTTTTTTAGCAGCAGCTTCTGTTATAGACTAAGCCAACAGACAGAAGAGTATGTTGGGCTGACAATGGGAGGGGAAGCAAAAAATACAGATGACAAAAAGACAGACAGATGCAAAGAGAGGATAAGGAAATCTGGGAGTCAGCCTCAACCCCATTGTAGAGGACCTCACATATTACCCTACCCTTATGTACCAGAGGAGGAAGACCCTAATGATGTGTGGATGGAGTCCTCCTGTGGCTTGACTGTCACAGCCGACTGGGACATTGAGTCTTCTGTTTGTTGAGAGATTAGTATAGGTAGCAATGGCTCTCCATGGCCCCTCAACTGCAACTTCTACCAGCTCCAGAAGCCTAGTGTCCTGGCTTACCATGTTGCCCCACACTGAATAGCCACCTCTTACACTCTGTGATGCAGTTCCTGGGCAGGCAGGGGGAGGTACTGAGCATGTCCACACCTGGTAAGCTTGCATCTGAGTTGCCCCATCTAGGACCTGCAGAAAAAGAGCATAAAAGGGATAAATAAGAGAGAGAAAGTGAAAGAGTAAGAAATAGATTCAACAAATGGAAGTGTCGAATTGCAAACCTCTTTCTTTTAATGAAAGAAAAGTAAGCATTTTGTTCTTGAATCTGAAAGCATCACTAAGCAGTATTACATATATTCTAGTTCTTATGTAATTCCAAGTTCTCTTTGGGGGATATTGGTATCACCACTTTTTGAGTGATATGAACAAGTAATTGCATTAAGTTATGTATTAAAATGTGATTGACAATATGCAATAAAGTACTGCAACAGTAAATACTGACAAATGTTTAACTGACAGCTATGCTTTCACTAGCAATGTACTTATTATTGACCTATCATATTTCCTTTCACTTCACTGGTTCACTGTAATACAGTCACATGATCTCACTGACTGCATGCAGTGCTAATGTACTGATGCTATGATAATGACAGCCTCCCAAGTTAAAATCTTCTACTTCGTTATGCAATTCTACCTTATTTTAATGTTATATGTACATGTATTGTTTCATTTTCTTGATTAGTTGTCATACTTATGAGGTAGTGAATTTAGTTGTGCAACTGTCCAGTTGTGCTTCTCCCTATTATAATTGATCTCCTCATAAGCTGTGGAGATATGGAAAAAAGTAAGAGAAAGAGAATGACTTACTTATCCTAAGTGTATACTTTCTGGCTTACAGCAATTCAATATTTCCTATTTCTAATATTTTTAACAATAAAGCTTAAAGTCTGGCAACACTTACCTCCATTCATCCCTCACTTCATACAATAATCCATTGTCTTGTTCATAAGAAATGCAGCAGGTTACTATCTATACATGTGACTGGATCATAAGAAAATAGTTATTTTAAAAATAGATGGCTGCAAAGTTCAGAAGGAATCCATCATGGAAAAGAACAATGTTCTGTATGCCTTTGTTGCAAGGAGGGAATGCTGTGCGACTTTAAGTAAATTGTTACAAGCAGTGCTGAACGTTAGCAGGGAATGCTGTGTAACTTTAAATAATCTGTTACAGGCAGCACTGAACGTTAGCAGGGAATGCTGCATAACTTTAAATAAACTGTTGGCAGTGCTGAACGTTAGCAGGGAATGCTGTGAAATTTTAGATTAACTGTTACAGGCGGTGCTGAACTGTAGCAGGGAATACTGTATAGATTTGAGTTAACTGTTACAAGTGGTGCTGAATATTAGCAGGGATTGCTGTGTAACTTTAAATAAATTGTTACAGGCAGTGCTGAACATTAGAAGGGATTGCTGTGAAATTTTAGATTAACTGTTACAGGCAGTGCTGAACATTAGCAGGGAGTGCTGTATAACTTTAAACAAACTGTTACAGGCAGTGCTGAACATTAGCAGGGAATGCTGTATAACTTTAAATAAAGTGTTACAGGCAGTGCTGAACATTAGCAGGGAATGCTGTGTAACTTTAAATAATCTGTTACAGGCAGTGCTGAACATTAGCAGGGAATGCTGTATAACTTTAAATAAAGTGTTACAGGCAGTGCTGAGCATTATTGAGTTTAATCATTCAGAGGCAACAAATGTCTGTGCTGGGAAGAGAAAAACTGATCTTTTGTTCTAGCTTTTGGTGAAAGGTTTACTTCTATGGCAACCACAGCAGATAGTTTCACAAAGGTCAGAGTCATGCAGGTGCTGCTTTGAATGTAAACCATTTTCAAGTGTCCTGTCTAAGTTAGAGGGAATTATTGCCATTAGCCAGCTTTTAATGTGTGCCTTCATCATTGTCAGTACTTCTATGAAAATGCAAAGATATACTCATTCTGCCTTTGCATGTAGCCATTGCTGAAACTGAGGAGACTTCTGGGAATCCACAAATACATTATAAATTTCAATTTATAATACATTTTAACTAAATTTATGCATAACAACTTGAAGATCATTAAACTTAATGAATTAAATTTTGGGAGCATATTCGTATACCACAAGTAATACATTTAATATAATAAAATGGTCAGACTAAACTGCAGTCAGATTGAATGTCAATGAATAAAAATACAGTTAATGAACATTTCATAAGAAATGAACTCATATGTGAATGCGACAAATTATTTGTTCATTAATTTCCGCATAAAGGCCAAAGGCCTTTCAGTATGCAGACTCCTCAGTGAATATATATACCCTGGGAGTCGGGACCCAACCAGGTATCAAGATGCTTTTTGAAAATCTGCAAAGAAGAAGACCGAATATGTAAAAGAGTCCTATTCCAAAGCTGAACCATTGACTGCATTAAATAATTTGCTCTTATGAACATCCTTGACTCCACAATTATGTAAGTAAAATATTCACTTCTGGTTAATATGCTTGTACTCAGCAATTCAACATTTTTTAGAGATTGATATTCTTCACACCAGAGTCCCCTGTAGGCTAAACAAAGTTTACCCCTCAGATATCTGTAAGTGATTGAAAAGAGACCCAGACTTTCTGGTCTAGATGGGTATGATTTATCTTTACAAGGAATGATGTGCCTTGTAAATTCTTATTGAATACCTTCTAAAACCAGGAGATCAGCTTTCTTATAAGAGCAAAACAACATGTTGTACTAAATAATGTCTGAAATATATGTTATTAACAACCTCAAAAGTCAGTCATTATTTCTTGTTGTCAAGTTCTTAAAAATTAAGCCAATGACTTTTAATGTCTTAACTTTAACTTTTAAGGCATTAATCCTATAAGTAAAAGTACTACATACATTTTATTTGATATTTACTATTGGTTTCCCAAAATGCAAAGTAGTGCATTTATTCTTATTAACTTTTAGTCTAGTTAAGTCTAACCATTCAGCGACCAAACACATGTAAGTGCTGAAGTGGTCAATATCTTCTGTCAATGTAATAACACAACCTGATCTAATATCATTGACATACTTTGCCATCCAAACATTAGATATCTTACAAAAAAATGAAAATACCAGATTGACAATACTGGAACTAGAACTGAGCCTTGGAGGTCCCTGTGTTTACTTTACACCAGCTAGATGTGAAATTTCCTAACCCTATTCTTTGAAATCTATCACAAAGCCAGTTAGCCACCCAGAGAACAATGTATGTCCTAACTTTGTGTTTGAGCATGGCATCAATGATAGCAGACTGAGGGACACTGTCAAAAGCCTTACACAAATCCAAATAGACCACACCATATCACAACAATACTAATTATATATAGATATACAGAAATATATGTATAAATGAGTCCCGATAACTTTGTCGAATAATACTTTCATCAACATCTGTTTATTCAATTTGGTCAACTAAACAGATGGTTCACAGGCGTTTGAGACTGATAATCCCTGAGTAGGGGAATATACCCTCTTTCTAGGAATTGTGGGAATTGTGTGATCTTGGAGTTAGAATATATAATTAGCAGGGGGTGTGGTGGGCTCAGGTCCTCACATGGGGGGTCCAGGAAGCTTGATCCTGCAAAAAATAATGCTTTCTTTGTGTGTGTGTGTGTGTGTGTGTGTGTGTGTGTGTGTGTGTGTGTGTGTGTGTGTGTTTGTGTGTGTGTGTGTGTGTGTGTGTTTTTAAGTTGTGCATGCGCCACATGCATAATAGGATGCCAATGTGCATAATATCAATTAATTTTTTTGTCATTATGCACATCAACACAAATGGTATTTGCTCAATTTAAGCAGATCCTTACCTCTCAACTTTGTAGAGCAAGAAATCTGGACAAAGCCATAAATAAAAGTGGGACAAAGGTCCAAAAAATAGGGACAATCTTTAAATATTGCTCTTACAAACTTAGAAAGTTTATAGAATAATGGGTTCAGGCGCCTTGGCAGTGAGACATTTCCCTGTGGTACATTTGTCTGGGGCCACATAGCTGAAGTGACATTCAGCTGTAGAGAAATATGACTGTTTGCACATTCCGTGTGGGCAAAGAGAAGCATACACTGCCATGCACACAGCTTTAATAAACAAATGCATGGAGGCAGAAGAAGTAATGAGTGTTGTGCTCAGTGTACAGTACATACTTATGTAACTACAACATGTAGAAGTGTGCTACAGCATGGAGGAAATCCTGCAGGCTACTGTAGTCACATTTGTGCTCCAGTATGCATTTTAGTTAGTGTTCCCTAGACACTGTGAAGGGGGTAGTGGTTCACACACCGATTATAAAGGCACTGTCCATTGTGCACTGCATTTTTACTGCCACCAACATGCCCTCTGGCCAGCCTGCTGCTGATGCCTCCCATATTCCCTGCTGCCTCATGTTCCCTTGGGGGCCATGGACATTCTTTTCTCCCTATGCATTTGGTTATTGAAGTTGTGGGCATGGCAACACATTCTTCTCTTTGCCCACAGGGAATTTGCAAACATCCATATTTCTCTGCAGCTGAATGTCACTTCAGCCATGTGTCCAGTCAAATGTACCACAGGGAAATGTTTCACTGCCTAGGTGCCCGAACCCCAGAATAAAAGGTTTTGCTTAGCATTAATTTTCTGAAGGGTATGGAGTCTGAAACTCAAATGCCTGTTATTATTTTCCAACTTCAGATTTTAATGATTTGCCACTAATTTGCCAGAAAATCACAATTTTATGAAAAACAGACAAAAATATGAGGTAAAAATCTGTACAGTTGAGAGGTATGAAGATCCATTTGAACACATGTAAAAGTGTCATCATTGATCATTGCTGGTCAAACACAGCACTCACTGAATACTTACTAAAATAAAAATTCACTTTCACTAAAAGGAAGATCAAAAGACTCCCTTTTCAGATTAGTGAATCTAAATAAAAAAAAAAAAAAAAAAAAAAAAAAAAACAGCAGTAGTCCCAGGTGAGCTTCATCTGAATATTGATATTATTTGGGAAGGTAATGTGCAAAGTTAGGGTTAGGGTTAGCAGACATAATTAAGGTAGTGCAGGTGAGCCTCTGCACTGTCCTACTCATGTCTGCTAACCCTATCTCTAAAATAGCCTTCACCCTACCCTCACCCAAGTCCTAATAGTAATATGTTTAGTGGTTAACAACTGTGTATTAATTTGCATTTATCAACTAGTGACCATGAGAAATCTTGCCATGCAGAAAGAAGTAATACAGGGACCTTGTGGGTCAGGAAGTCAGTGATGCACCCTCATGCTTCACATACTACCTATCCCTTGATGAAATGGTTGCTCTTCCTCTTCCAATACCACTCCCCCATGGTCCACATACTCCTTGAGCCCATTAACCGTTACATTTGTTTTCTCTGTATCACATTTATGTGTTTTGTTGCCTCTGAAGGACCCCATTTGCCTTATACTTGAACTCCCCTGTATACAGTCCATCTGGACCAATTGAACTGTGGTCTGGAGGGGGAGGGTAGGTATGGATTGAGAGACATCTGATTCCTTCATCATTGTAACTCCGGTTTCACAAAATCCAGCAATGGCAACTGGAATGCGCAGAGAAGCAGGTGCTGGGTTCAACATGGGTTCAACATTTTTTTTTTAAGTAGCATTAAATCTTTCTCTTGTGGAGTCTGGCCCATGGTATCTTGAAGATCATTGATGCCATGATGCCTAGAATTCTGAGAAACCCTATTGCAGAGGCAGCTTATTGATGAGAGAAATCCATTAACATATTCTGAATAGTTATGACTAGGTCTTCTGGTAGAAAGGTCACACTTTTTCTGTGTCCATCATATACCTCAAGAAGACAATCCTTTGTGCGGATGTCAGACAGGACATTTGTAGGTTCAATTTGAAGTTGAGAGTAATTGGCATATAATGATAAGTATCCTTCAGATGTAAAGTCACCATTAAACAATGGCCTGGAAAAAGTTGTAGTATCACCTGTAGGGTGAGTATTTTGATTTTGGGTATTTTTAGAAGGGTATTTAAGTACAGAAAATCTAGCACTACTCACCACACTTGCTCCTTTTGTGGGAGCCAAAAAGATTCTGGTTTAAAATCCTTTTCATTTTCTTTTTCCTTTTTGTGCTGCAGGAACTGGTTCTGTAACCTGTGGTTGCAATCTAGGAAGGCGTCCAAGAGAGAACAGGCTTGTCTGGTGTTGGGATACAGGGGGATTTTCCAGAAGGGAAGAGGACTTTCTCTCTGATGCTAAGTGTATCATGACTGAATTATTCTCAACACACACGTGTATGATAATATTGGTGGTCAGGCTACAGGGTTATGTTAAAGCCTGCAGGAAGATGAAAGGGGAGAGGGACAGCAGGAAAAGGCAGGATGACCCAAATCTTGACGTCATCATTGTTTAGCAGGGAAAGATCATTTTTTAGGGAAATGAACTCGTTTTATTTTGTTTAGTAGCATTATCCTTCTGCCATTAACTCTTTTTACCCAGACTCTTAGACTGGAATGTTTGTTTATTATGCTCTTTGAAGTTGGACAACTTGTCCGGAGAGAACCTCTGAATATGAAACATTCTAAATGTCCCATGCATCAATTTACCTTCATCATCCCATTGTTTTAGAATCTAGGTAGCAGAAGGACCAAATGCAAATTCAGAACTTAAAGGAGCATTAAATATTTCATTTTTTAACTCCTCAAAGGTTTCTGGTTTTGTAACTAAGCAAACCTTTCAAATGCAACAGAAGTGGGTAAATTTCTAGAAACAGTGCCTGTAGCTTCCAAGACACTCCTCAAAACATGTTTCTAAACCTGAGTCACATTAGAAACAGTCTCATTCATATAACACTTCTGTTCAGGTTCATAGATTCATAGGTTCATAGGTTGGTACTAGGCTATCGGCCCTAGGGCCTATACAAGCCTAGCGATAACAATTCCCTGGATATTTCTTCCCACAATATTTACTTTCCTGGACCCCTGTCTAGCAGGGTGACTGACGTGATCCCCGAGGTGAATTTCCTCTCTCCCATCCAATCATCAAGGTTCCTTTTGAAAAGGGCCAAGGAGGCACTCTGCTTGACATGTATGAGCAGTCTATCCCAGATTATGGGGAGTCTCTGGGTCAGGAAACTATCACTCCAGCATGTTTTGTTCATTGTGGTGACAAGGTTTAGATCCTTAGAGCGTGTTGCTCTGAGGGACTGGGATTTCTTTAAGTAGAGCATGTCCAACAGCTCAGGGTTTGACATGGCCTTGTATGTTAAGCAGAGATTGCCTCTGTGTAGACGATATTCCATAGAGTATAGCTAGAGTTTTTTTAGATGGTCAGTATAGGGCATCTGCTTTAGGCTTGTGATTCTTTTAGTGAGGTATTTCTGCAGCCTTTCCAGCTGTTGCAGATGTCTTATGAGGTACATACCAAATGAGGCATTGTACTCTATAATGGGTCTAATAAGGGATGAGTACAGTGGGACAATGACCTCCTTTTTTCTGGATGAAAAGCCCTTAGTGATGAGGTGTGCCACATAGAAAGATTTTCTGACTGTTGTGGCAATGTGGTTATCGAAGGTGAGACCACTGTCCATCTGTGCCCCTAAGTCTCTCATCACACTTTCGGTGTTTAGTGTACTGCCACCTATGTGGTAATTCATGGGTACATGTTTTTTACCAAAGGGGATAACTATACATTTCTTGGCATTAAGCTTGAGCCCATGGCTCTGCCAACAAGCATCTGTTTCTGTAAGACCCTTTTTTAGAATATCCACATCATTTGGGGATTCAGTAATGGCTCCCAGTTTGCAGTCATCTGCGAACTTTGTTAGCCAGAGTCCCTTAGTGTTGGCCTGTACTTCAGAGAAGTATATGCCAAACAAGAGCGGTCCCAGGACCGAACCTTGAGGTACTCCATTTGCCACTTGTCTGGAACTGGATTTGGAGTCAGCTACATTTACAGTCTGGGTTCTGTCAGTAAGCCTGTTGGCAACCCACCAGGTGACATAGGGATTTATGCCCAGCTTAGTAACTTTATCTATGATTCCAGAGTGGGGGATGGTGTCGAAGGCCTTGTTGAAGTTCAGATAGGCTGTGTGGACCACCTTACCCTTGTCCACAGCTATGGAGACTTATTCAAAGATGTCAATCAGGTTCAGGAGACAAGATTGGCCCTTCACAAACCTAAACTGGGTGGGGTCCAGTGTTTGAAGATTGCCAATGTCTTTGTTTATAAGTTCCATGCCCTTGCAGATCAGGCTCATTAGACTGATGGGAAGGTAGTTCCCGGGATCCAAGGTGGATCCTCCCTTGTGGAGTGGGATAACTGTAGCTGTGCGCCACTCAGTGGGCATGAAGCCTGAGGTGAGGCTATGATTAAACATGACACTTAGGTGAGCTGCCAGTTCATTCTGTAGTTCATGTAATACACAGCCCGGGATGTCATCTGGTCCCATAGATGCTGTATTCTTAGGTTTGGAGACTGCGGTTTCTACCTGTGTGGCTGTGATTAAGGAATTTGGCAATCTTTTGCTATTGAGATTTAGGGGGTGAGATGAGGGTGAAGTTGGCACTAAATTGATCTGCCAAGATATTGGCAATATCCTTGGGATCAATATATTTAATGCCATTCTGTTGTAGCTCAGAGCATATCTGAGCATTGCCATTTAGATTCTTGACATAACTATAGAATGCCTTGTGGTTGTCTTTGGAATCTTTGGCAATTTTATTTTTGTAACTAGCTTTGGAGGATTTTATGAGGGATCTCAGCTTCTTACTGAGGCTGGTAAGGGAGTCTTTTGCATCCTGGGATTTTCCTCTTTTCTGCAATAGTTTCTTTCTTCTGTTGTATGGTTTGTTTATAGCAGCGGACCACCAGATTGGCTTTCTTTTTTTGGAGGAGAGTGTCTTGGTTCTATTTGGGATGGCACAATTCATGCACGAGTGGATGTGCTCATACAGTGCCTTACTGCAGGAGTCAGCAGTCGAACTTTCAGCTCCCGTCTGCATGGGTGTCATGAAAGTTTGTCACTTCTGACTTGAGTAGCATGAAGTTGACTTTGGAGAAGTTTTTTACGGAGGTTTCTTTACTGGGGGGTGGGGGTGGGATGTGGATGTCAGGGGTGATTTGCTTATGGTCAGACCTGACCAATGAGGGGGGTGACCACTGGTGTGGAGCATCTATCTCCCATGTTGGTAATGACCAGGTCTAGGATATTAGAGCCCCTGGTGGGACAATGGATTAGTTAATCCAGGGCTTTGGAATTTATGAATTCCAAGAACCATTGGGAAAAGGTGTTGGTACCCGAGTAGTTTTCCCAGTTAATGGCAGGGTAGTTGAAATCACCCAGTATTAGGGTGTTTGGTTGTATCTTAATATTTTCTAATATGTTTAGAAAGGTGTAGTGAGAATCCTGGGGCATGGTGGGGGATCTGTAGCAAGCTACAATTTGGATTGCAGTTTTACCAAGTGTTAGTTGCACCTGGAGAATTTCAGATGCATTGTGTTGGGCAACTAGCCTGGAGGTGTGAATATCCTTGGTGAATATGGACACTCCTCCACCTTTAGTGTTTTGGTCTTGGTTTGGTGGCAAAAAAGTGCGGTAAGAGTTGTAGCCTGATATTGCAGGGGTGTTCTCTGAAGCCTTGAACCAGGTCTCAGTTACTGCACAGATATCAATGTTCTCCATTTTTAGGAGTGCCTCAAGAGTGCATTTTGTGGTTTAGACTTCTAGCATTGAGTAGCATTACCTTCAGATTTTGCATGCTTGTATCTGTTGCAGTGGTGGTTTTGTCCTTTGAACCTTGTCTAAAAAGGCACTATAGGGGTGGCAAGAGCTTTAGACAGTAACCTGAACCCCAGGGGTGACAGGTGCAGACCATCTCTGGCAAAGCATCATGGTTTGTCGATCATGTCATCCCAGGCAGACAGATACTGGATCTTCTTTGAATGATACCAAAAGCTTAGCCAATTGTTGAAGTCAATCATTTTGTCCTTATACTGTGGTATCATTCTGGGCGAAGGCATCCAGGATGCAAGTCAGGGCTAGGGTCATACCTGCCTAGGCCACATACAGCAAAGTCATCTAAGCTGTAATCACATTGAAAAATACATTTCCAATTAAGCCTCGATAATTTAAAATTCTAAAGACTGAATTACTAGACTGAGACAACTTTCTTTTCTGAGATTCTAACCATTTGCAGTTGGAGAAACCACAGCTGGGTCAGCTGACAATAGATCAAAGAGCTGCATTGTCACAGTACACCTTTTATTTCCTCATAGCCTTTATAGGAACCGGTTCAGTAACCAAATGGGTTTTACATGCAGTTTTATAGACATCTTCTAAGGTTGTAAACAGAGTAGAAACAGCCAAAACAATTGGAAACTCATTCTCAATAAGATCAAAATTTTTCTTTAAAGCTAGCTATCATTTGTGGGAAAATGAAAACTAGCTTGGGTTTTTGAACCTGGTCACCTTCTGAAGAATCAAATTGGATGGACTTAAAGTACTCACTGCTGTCTGTATCACAGTCCTCATCAAAAGACTGATGTCTAGAGAAGGTTGCCCTCTAGTCATTCTGAAAAGGATCATAACCTCCAAGATTAGCTGACTGTAAAACACTCTTAGCTAAGGAAAGGACATTAGTCCAGTACGTGGTAATAACCTGATTGTTAGCCACATGGTGTTGTTTCTTTTTATTCTTACAAGAACTACATTAGAAAACAAAATATATGAGAACACAGTATTATGTCTGGCAAGGGGTATCTTTCCCTGGACCTTTCCTGTACCTAAAGGGTTTGGTTCTCCTGCACCTGAACTAGGAACAGTTCTAGAAGACGTGTCTGACCCCTGTAGTATAGAGAGCTGCGGGTTCATTCCAGAGAGTGACAGGGGAAAAACATAAGTGGTCTATGGGAGTCTCAAAGCAGCAACACATCCATAAACCACAGGCTGAAGGATGATTTTGTTGATTTTTTCTTTTTAGGTGCAACTGAATTTGACTGGAAGCAGCCGTATCAGGATCTATCAAGTCAGGGGAAAAAAGGCCAGCCAGAATAATAATACATTGACACTATTAAGGGCTGACAAAGGGCAACAATAATAGAAAATATAAACGATGTGCTAACATAGCAAATAAGGGAAACTGCAACAAATATAACAGAAACATTTTAACTTATGATAAGCCTTGCTCTACAATCTGCACAGTGTTGTACTCGGCACACACAGTCACAGTACCAAGTAAAATTCACTTGGCCAGATAATGACAAAAAATATATGCCCTAAAATCAAATAGAAACCATTTAAAACAGTATAAATAAACATTTATGTAGGGATTCCCTTGTCAAAATGAAACATCAGCACAGAAAATGCAAATAACGTAATTTGCAGTACAAATATGATTTAAAGATAAAAACAGCTATAGCAATGTTAAACCAGTAGTAAATAAAAAAGTAATAAAAAAAGAGAAAAATGCAATATTTTTCCATCAGAACTTTAAAACAAAGCAGATAAACAGCAGAAACAACAGGTCTCTTGGCACTCTGCCAAGTGACAATCCCTATTGTTCAATTGATATCACAGAACTTCAATTTCCCAATATTAGTTATAAAACACTTTGCCCCACAGCTGCTTAAAAGCAGTATTAAGCATACAAACAACACATTAATATCAAAATTAATAAACAGCAAGTATATTAAAATACAAAGATAACACACACACAGTATATATTCTTTAATAAAACATAAAGAAAACAAAAGTATATAACAATAAAGAGGAAGGGGAGTTCCCAAAGGGATCTTTTCTGAGCTAGAAGCTGTGATCCACCAATATAAGCTGCTGAAGAGATTCAACTGTGCGAGTCCTACAGCTAGCAGAAAAAGACTGAGTAACTGACTTCTTGTGACAGGAGTTAGGCTTCCTGCGATGACAGGGGTTTAGCCAATCCCCTACTACATACAGTAAGCGGGGGTTCTGAGTTCTGGAAAGCTGCCAGTATAAGTGTTTATGCAGGCACAGAACCAATATGCTACTGAGACGGTGTAAATGGTGAACATCAAGTACTGCAGACATGTACACCTACCTAACCTTGCACAGAACATATTCATAATGGGTCCACCTAGTCTGACCCAGTAGATACTGCCAGCAAACTAGCAAACAACATTACCCAAGATGACTACCAAATTCTATTTATCCCTGACACTCACAGCCTTCCTGCCATCTTCACTAAAGAACTTGCACTGAAGGTGCTTTCCAAGACTAAAAATACTTCCTTCATGGAACCTGACAATATACCTGGCTATTTAATAAACAGTGCTAAACGAACCCTGGTAGGGCCCCTTCTTAAACTATTTATCTTAAGTTTAGCCACTGGCTTTATCCCTGACATTTGGCACACAGCAGTAGTGATACCACTCCACAATAGGGGCCTCACAATCGAGCCCAGGAATTATAGGTTCATCAGCCTGACGAGTCTTATTTACAAAGCCATGGAACATAATATAACTGACTTGATAAACTATGATATTAAAAACCCACGTTAAGCAAAACATGCCACAGTTTGACTTTGTCAAGGTCGGATCCTGTCTAATGACTCTGATTAACTTCTTTAACAGGGTAATACAGACTGCCCACATAGTGCACCTTGACCTGGCTAAGGTGATTGACACTAACCCCCATGCTACCATGTTAAGTAAGCTTAACACATTGCAAATAGATCCTTATATGGTAAGGTGGATAACAAACTGAATAAAAGATAGAACCTACACAATGTGGGTAGCAGGTACACCCTCAAAGAGTATAGAGGTGACTCGTGCTGTCCTGCACAGCTCAGTGCTGAGATATCTTTTGTTCAGCATTTACGTTTGTGATCACCAGACCATGAACTGGGATATATTGCTTATCAAGTCTGCAGACAACTCTAAACTGGGAGTCACTCTCATGTCCTGCTCTGACACCCAAGCCCTTCACAAGAACTTGTATTCATAAATACTTGGTATATTAAAATGGTCTCATATTAAATGCTAGGAGGTGTAATATTGTCATATTTGACAGACAACTTGTGTTGGCAATTTTTCTCTCCTTTGGTTATCATATAATGAGAGCAGTCATTAAGTGTATCTCTTTAAAGCAGATAATTGCCAAAGGAATTTATTTATTTATTTTATTTTATTTAACATTTTATTTAACATTTCTTTAAAAGAAAAGTCTGACTTGGAACAAAGCCAATTTTCAGTAGAGGCCTTTGGAGAAATGCCCCAGATGTTATATTATCTAGATCTAAAGAAGTCATTTTCCCTTTATACTCTGCATTGGTTGAGCCAATTACTGAATAGAATGCCCCCAATAGGATGTATCTCATTAGTCATATCAAACAACTAGATAAAACAAAAAATGCGAACTAAACCAATATATATCAATTAAATGTATTCTTAAATTGCTAGCTCTTAAGAGGTTATAAGAAATATGTACATTATATTATTATTAATATTTTAATAAATATAGAAATAAATTCCACCACAACTAAGAGGCCGTAGTTAGCAAAAGACAAAATTGTAATAAAATATAAACTTCGGACTCTGCACGACTTTGTTAATAAAAAGTAGAAAATTTATTGGTAAGCGCTTTCGCGTACTCCTGTACGCTTCTTCAGACCATAAAACAATACAATGAAACAACCTGTTATATACTCAAAACTTTCTTATAATTGATTAATTAGGGTAGCAATTAGTATAAATCAGTTGTTCAATTAAACTAATTAAATTTTTTAAAAGACTATAGTTAAGAAAGTGCAGTTAAAACATTGTGGAAACTTGATTCTAAGCACTCATTATTACAAAGTTAAGTATGCATCAAAAACAGGTCAATTTCTACACATCAACAATACAGACTGTGGTGCTGTCTTCTAGTTTAGAACAGTGCAAAGAAAATTTAATATTTAAAGTTATATTCAAAATAATACAACTATGTATATGTCGTCTTCTAAAGACTTCAACTATGAAATGTTTACTATGGTTTTTAAGAAGATAAGCTTCTTCATCTAAATAAAAAATATATGTATATGTGTGTATATAAATATGCAAATCTGAATATTAATATAGGAATAAGTATAAATACAAAAACTAATTCATCAAAAAGTATATATGCGTCATCTAAAGCATTCTAAAAAAACTTTCTAAAAATCTGAATCTAAAAACTTCTATGCATGAATACTTCATAAATTCTTTGCAATATGTTTCATCCTTTTAGTTTGTTCTGTCATTATGTAGCTTGCAAAGTCTTAAAGACCTTGAAAGAAAAACAGGAAAGGTAACAGTAAGAAAAAAAGGGGGGAGGGGAAAGGGAAGAAAAAATAAAAAAGGAGGGGGAGGGAGAAAATGAAGAGGTTAAAGGTTTGGGGGGGGGGAACAAGAAGTATGTCATGGATTAACCAAATGGTTACATTAAATAAAATAGCTGACAATTACACCTTTTCTAACCAATGCAATACCACTATTTTAACCCAAAAATAGGATAAAACAAGTTCTTAAAACTAAAACAGAAATGCATAAACAAACTACATGACATGGAACTAACAATATAAATTTCTAAAACATATTACCTACGTGCATTAAGGTAGGGTTTAATAGATATGTAGAGGTTCAAACCAGGATAATAATGCCCTTTTAATCTGAAAATCCATTTCAGTTCTTTGAGTTCCAATAAGTTGATATAATCTCCTCCTCTAAAACTTGGTTCAACTATTTCTAGTAATCTAAAGACAAAGGAGTGTCCCGGACAGCTTTGTACATGCTTTGCTAAGGCATTTAACTCGTTCTGTTTTTTAATGTCATAGGTGTGATTATACACTCTGTTTTTAAGCTTCCGTTTTGTCAGGCCGACATAAAAAGCTGAACATTTTACACATGTCGCTAAATATATCAAGCCTGAGCTATCACAAGTCGCTGAAAATCTTGGTTTGAAAACATAGTTAGTTTCAGGGTGTATAAAAATTTGTTCATTTGTAATGAACTTACAATAGCTACATCTGTGACAAGGATAAGTGCCTGCATTCTCAGCAGGAACTTGCTCTTTTCTACTAGGTCTGTCACATAACATTCTCTTAAGGTTTTGATTACTCCTGTAAACAAAATGAGGAGTTTTACCTACCAATTGTTGTGTATAATGGTCAGAAACTAACACTTTCCAGTTGTTGTTAATAATTCTCCTAATGTTTATGCTGTCATTGGTGTATGTAGTAAAAAAGCTCAATGTTTCTCTCTTACTGGTTGGATGTTTAAGTTTAACCTGACGAATAGACTTATTAGCTGGAGGTAAGGTTAAGTTTCTCTCTTCTTCTAAGACCTGAGATCTAATGTTTTTCACCATTGTTTCATCATACTTTCTTTCACAAAAGATTTTTTCTAGAATGTCTGCTTCACTGGCTAGATCATCTTTATTTTTGCAGATTTTAGATATTCTGAGGAATTGGCTTTTAACTATCCCTTTAAAAACATGTCGAGGGTGCATGCTGTCATAACACAAAATAGAGTTTCTCCAGCAAGCTTTCCTGAATAAAGTTGAACTTAACTTGCCATTAACAATACTAAGGCTTACATCTAGAAAATTTACTAATTCATATGACATATGAGCTGAAAATTTTAAGTAAGTTGTTGTGGTCTCCAAATATTCTTTAAATTCCAGAAACTCTTCTTTAGATCCCTCCCAAACCAATAGAATGTCGTCCACAAAACGGTAATAAGCCAAGATTTTCTTATAACATGGATGAGTAAAAATAAAGTCTCTTTCCCACTTATGCATCACTAAATTCGCATAAGTGTTTGCGCTAGGGGTGCCCATGGCTACCCCTGATATCTGCAAAAAAGTACGTCCCTCAAAACAAAACACGTTGTTATAGAGAACTAAGTCTAATAACTGACAGATGAGGATAATATCATTATTTTTAAGAGGTGTGTGTATAGATAGAAATTCTCTCACTGCCTGAACTCCTTCCATGTTTGGTATAGAAGTAAAAAGACTGGTCACATCTAACGTGACTAGTAGATGTTGTCCTTTAATCAAATCTTTATCTAGGGATTCTAACAATTGCAGGAGGTGATAGGTATCCTTTAAGATGTTCGGAATGTCATTGACTATCGGTCTTAAAGTTTTCTCTAAGTATACTGACATCTTTTCCGTTACCCATCCCTCACTGGCTACTATAGGTCTGATGGGGGGGGTATCACCCCTTTGTGCATTTTTGGCAGGCCTTTAATGGCCGGTAAAAACGTTTTTTCAGTGTTAAAATAATCATATAATTCTTCTGTAACCTGCCCACACATAAGTAAATCATAGGTGTCATCTTTGATTCTGGCCAGGATTTTGGATAGCTCAGAGTTGTCTATTTCTTTATAGGTAGTGTGGTCACCTAGCATTTTGTACATTAAATCTTGATATGTTGATTTATCAAAGATGGCTACCCCACCTCCTTTATCCACTGGTCTAAAGACTAAGCTGTCATTATTTATCAAACTGTACAGGGAAGAATGTAAGTCCTTTGGCATATTAAAAAACATACATTTTCTTTTGTTATTCATAAAATAATCATAAAGGTCCTTCTCACACAGTTCAATAAACAGTTCAACATGTCCAGGTGTTGCTGGATAAAAGGAGCTCTTCTTTTTAAACTTCAAACTGTCTGTATCAGAAACGTTACTTTCTGTTGACTTAGCTTTGAAAAAAATCTTTAGCGCTATCGAGCGCCCAAACATTCTAAGGTCTGTCAGTAATTGTGAGAGAATACTCCTTTGCGACGGGACAAAAGATAGTCCCTTATTAAGAAGCACTTGATCAGAAGCAGAAAGTACATACCTGGACATATTGAAAACAAGCCGGTTCCTCATTGATAGTGTCTCCTCCTCTGGAAGGCTTCGCTGTCTTCGGATAACTTCCTTTTTTTGGTCCAGCTGTTTCGTCGTTCTCTCATGGGCACTAGCTTTTTTATCGGAAAAGGTAAAAAAGCTTTGCTGTCATCTTTTGGAATTGCCCCTAGGTTTTTATGACAAAGTTTATTGCGATATGCTTCCTGGTTGGGAAGAGGGGTTGATGTAGCCGCCTCGGGTGTAGTTATAACAGGACCTTCAGGCGGTGTAACGAAATTCTCTCTCGAGCTGTCCTCCTGGTTCACCCTGGAAGTTGTTGGTGCTGATTCCATTGCCATTATGGTTGTGTCATCAAGCGGCGCCGTATTTGGAGCCTGCATACGGGTATTGGTGTTTGTAAATTCTCTCCTCGGCCAAATAAAGACATTGCCCGAGGTGAAATCTTCAAAATCGCGTTGCAGCTTTTTTTGTTTAGTTTGCTGCAACCTAAGGCCATATGAACTTACTTGGTTAAAAAGGCTATCCATTCTTCTTTGATAGCAATCATCCGGGAAGCCTTCTATGAGTTCTTGTTGTAAGGTGTTAATTTTAGAAAATAGTTAATTCTCTATGGGACTAAAATATTCAACTATTAGTCTAACATATTGCATACTGGCTTCTAGGTTGATTTCTTGCCATCGCTTAAGCAACTGTGGGTGAGTGTCACCGTAGGAAGGCATACAGAGTATGCGCATTCCTCTAGGGATTAGTTTGAAGCGTATACAAGCTTCCATGTGCTTTCTTTGCCAGTTAAGGCGTTGGAATTTATAAAGATCATTCTCTAATGTTTTTATCTTATTATTGAAAGCTTCAAATTTGTCGTTACTAGTCTCAACATTGTTACCGTTCGGTACTTTCAAGTCCAGATCCAATAAAGGATTGAGTCCATCTTTAAGGAGTGTGGTCCACATTTCTTTTCTCCTGGGCATCCTCGGTTCTGGCACATAATCGAGTTCCACATTAACACTAGACATGTCGTGCGTTGTAGTAGAAATAAACGGAAGAATATAAATATAGAAATAAATTCCACCACAACTAAGAGGCCGTAGTTAGCAAAAGACAAAATTGTAATAAAATATAAACTTCGGACTCTGCACGACTTTGTTAATAAAAAGTAGAAAATTTATTGGTAAGCGCTTTCGCGTACTCCTGTACGCTTCTTCAGACCATAAAACAATACAATGAAACAACCTGTTATATACTCAAAACTTTCTTATAATTGATTAATTAGGGTAGCAATTAGTATAAATCAGTTGTTCAATTAAACTAATTAAGTTTTTTAAAAGACTATAGTTAAGAAAGTGCAGTTAAAACATTGTGGAAACAAACATCTATTTAAAGCAGATAATTGCCAAAGGAATTTATTTATTTATTTTATTTTATTTAACATTTTATTTAACATTTCTTTAAAAGAAAAGTCTGACTTGGAACAAAGCCAATTTTCAGTAGAGGCCTTTGGAGAAATGCCCCAGATGTTATATTATCTAGATCTAAAGAAGTCATTTTCCCTTTATACTCTGCATTGGTTGAGCCAATTACTGAATAGAATGCCCCCAATAGGATGTATCTCATTAGTCATATCAAACAACTAGATAAAACAAAAAATGCGAACTAAACCAATATATATCAATTAAATGTATTCTTAAATTGCTAGCTCTTAAGAGGTTATAAGAAATATGTACATTATATTATTATTAATATTTTAATATAAAATCAATATTTACGGTAGTTTATATTTTATTCTATTTTGTTTTTTTAGTATAAGGTATTAAATATATATACATACAAAAAACATTAGATTTAATTTTTACATCCTTCTATTTTATATAAATTTGACAAATTCGTAATTAATTCATGTGCAAAAATTTAATATTTTTATCAATTTTGACTAGCGAAATACATTACGATTTACATAATGTATTTAATAAGAAATTATACACTTTTAACATTTAAAATGATTAAGGTATTGAAATATTTAAAATATTTGTTATTTACGAATAAAAATTTCAAACACGATCGTAAATAATTTAATAAACTGAGTTGATAAATAAAGTAATGAATTTTAAAAAAACTTTTTTAGGTTCAAAAACTGATTTTGTAAGTTATCAATAATGTCTTTTGTTGTCTGTTTTTTATTCATTTATATTGGCATTAAATATTACGGCTGCTGGATGTAGTTATGAGTCAACACATAAGGGTATGTTCTAGTTGAGTGTGGTATTATAGGTGTGTTAGATATACACATTCTATTTTACTTCCTTGAAAAGGAGATTTTGTTTATTTTAAATACACTTTTAAATACACACTTTTAAATACATACGTTTAAATACTTTTTAACACATTTTTGTACAAAGTTCTATAAATTAAATGCTTATATTACAGGTTAATAAACACCAGGTTTTTCATGCCTTCTAGTAGAAGGGAAGTGACGTTCTTAATTTCCTTTTGGAAACAATTTAAAAGTGTTGTATTTTACATTTGATACTTTGTATTCTGAAGAAGGTGAAGCACAGTCTTTACCGAAAGCGTGTTTTATATATTTTTGTTCTAACGCTAAATAAACCTGGTAACTATCGTTCTTATTGGTTTAGTTCGCATTTTTTGTTTTATCTGGTTTGTTTTAAATCTGTGAGTTGCGTATATCAAACAACTAGAAAGATACCAGAGATTCCTAATTAAAATGATCACTGGCTTAAAAACCCTACATTACCAGAAAAGGCTGGAAAAACTGTCCCTTTATTCAGTAACTTGTAGACTCCTGCTAGGAGATCTGTGCCTTGCCTTCCATCCTATTAGGGAGACAGAGGGCCTGAATCTCTTGTATATCCACAAATCAAATAGTTCCACACATACCAGAACAATAGATAATCTGCAGCAGATAAAAAAATGGGAAAAAAGGTTCATTATGCAACATCTTCCTCCCCTCTTAAATAGACTCCTATGGCAAATTAGGCAGTGTGGTAGATTATTTTCTTTCTGACAGGAACTGGATAACTGGATGGGTATTCACAAATTCAGCCATAGCTTGACTGGCCTAGCCTTCCTCATAAAAGGAGGTACAGTCTAAGGGTGGGTATTGTCAAGGAATACATTGTTGCAAGACTCAGTTGCCTTTCATTTCTGATGAATCTGTGATCCTATGTAATACACCTCGCAATACACTGGCAGAATGGATGTATCTTTAAACAATGACATAGGCAATTTGTACAAATACATACTTTCAGAAAAGCCCTCAGGCAAAGGTAGAGACATAGTGGCATGTGATATCAGCTGTTCACAAATAGACTCTGCAAATTTTCGACAAGCATGGCTTATTGGCCTAAGGCATCTTCTGTAGTGGTGGAAGTGGCTGTGAGCTTATATCACACAGCTTCAATCCATCTGATGTAGCAGGCATGCTAATGAGGCACCAGCTAATGAATGTGCCTGAGTCACACATTTTCTCTTTGTGGCAATGACCAGTGCCACGCTAAGAGGCTTGCTCATCTACATGCACAGCATGAGATCCTGCAAAGTGCATTGAGCATGTATGGATGCGCGAGTGAAACCTGCAGGGACGTGATTAAATGTATTTCACTTTTTTGTCCTACAGAGGCACTACAGACCAAATTTGCAAACCCAGTTAAAGGCTATCTGGCTATTAGACACTTTCCATGCCAGTGCTCACACCTCAAAACCAAGATGCCACACTGTTCTTTTGTGTGGTAAGCAGTGGTGGCACCATAACTGATTAAATTAACTGTCTGCCTTATGTTGCATGTCACATGCCAAATAAATGAATGTGCATGCCCATGAGACGGCTACAACAGTTTTCTGAACTACAACCTAGTTACATAGAGAATGGCAATGGCTTCCAAGGGCACTAATCCTGGCAAGACACCCCAGTACTGCAGCAAAGAAAAACAAGATCTTTCTATGCTTGCTGCATATAGACCACTGTGAGTGCCTGATTGGGAAATCATGTGAGGGTCCCCAATATAAAGTGGATGCCTGACACAGTCTCACTAAGGTGGTGTTTAATGCCATTCACCAAACTCTGGTGAGCAGTGTCAGCAACATTGCAGGAACATGGCGAGGCACCATCCGGACCTTCATAGCTGGTAGGATTAAGAGATCAGAGCATGGGCCCTTAAGATACATTGCAAGCAATTGTATATATAAATATATATATATATATATATATATATATATATATATATATATATATATATATATATATATATATATAAATGCTAGTATTGGAAGTGTAATTTATGATTTTGTTTCTTCATTCTATTGCAGCTAAGGATGCTGTTTTGGAAAAGACCCTCCTTTACAAGAAAAGAATAGTGTTGTTCTCCAGATGAGGGGAGTCAGCATGGCTGCTTGTTGACATATTTTACTAGTATTCATCATACAGCTGACAATTATATATATGCAATTATATATGCCCACTGCCAGAATGTGCAGTCTTATGGTGTTAGTATTTCATTACATTATTACCTATTGCATATTGCAAGTGGAATTAATTGTACATATGTTGTTATAATATTCACGTCATACAAATCTTAAATGAGATTTGCAGTGACAGCTGCCATTGCAGTTTGTATAGGTAGAACAGCTTAATGAGGTAACACTTGTAAGGACAGTAAAACAAAGCATTGTATTGATAGAACTGGTTCTTCATACACCCACATGTAGGACACATAACACAGGAGTTCTATACAATGGTGCATTTTATCATTATGACATGGGCCTGTCTGCCCAGTTTTATTGATAACCTGGCAACTGTAATTGCATACAACAGCTGAGTATACTGCATTAGCCAGAGTATACTCTTTTTTGAGGAGGGGGACAATGTTTGAGTAAGGGGGAGGGAATAGGTATGTGTATGTGTGTGTGTGTGTGTGTGTGTGTGTGTGTGTGTGTGTGTGTGTGTGTGTGTGTGTGTGTGTGTGCATGCGTGGGTGCGTGCGTGCATGTGTGTGTGTGTGTGTGTGTGTGTGTGTGTATGTGTGTGTGTGTGTGTGTGTGTGTAATTCATAGCTTTTTATTGTATGCATTTTGTGTGTTGTTTGCTTTGCAATTTTACCTTGTTAGGTTGTAGACCCATATTGATTGTTTAATGTGATCCCATGGACAGCAAATTTCACATGCTTCAGTCCTGCAAATGTAACTATTAGTAATGGTTTTCAGATACATACAGATGTGTACTGATATCTTGAATTGCAGTGTCTGCTTCTGGGTACAGGTTTTCCAAAGGGCACTTGTAGGGAGTTCACAAATAACAGTAGTCCACAAAGATTTGTCCACACAAGATTACACTGCCCACGCCCCATCCTACTCACCTGCATACACATTCCAGGTAAGTGAGACCTGTGACACTGCACACATGCCTGCACATGGTATCATGGAACCAGGGTATAATGCCAGTAGACAGGAATTAGTGTTGAGTCATAAGAGTATTTCCTGCTTGCTTAATATACATCTGCATGCTGCTCTGACAGAACATATGTCACATACGTAATGTTAATGTTTGTTTTCTCTCTCCCTCTCCTTTGTTGTTATCTTTTATTTTATTTGGTTTGTTGTTTTATTTCTCTCCATTTATATTTCCATTTTCAACAGCATCTGCCATGATTATGCCAAGTACTGAGGCCCAGGTCACACACACCCACTGGTCTTATCCTTTTTCTGCAGCCACTTAACCTGATTCCAGGCCTGCCTCCCCAATGGGTGTGACAGTAGGCAGGTAGGTTGCCTTGTTTGTGGCCTTTGATGGTCACTCAGCAGAGGGGAGCGCCATTGTTCCCTCTCATGGTACTGCCAGAAGTGCACAATTTGTAACTCACAGGGAATGATGGAATTGTTGCTTGACCAGTGTCGGTAAGCCTGATTTGGCCACATGGAGAGGGACTTTATGCAACTGGACCACAGCCTGGTTCTGTCTTCACAACTTCAGATGGACCCAGTGGCAAGAGTGGTCAAGGTGCTGAATGACCTCTCCCTGGGACTAGGCAATGTAGTGTGGATAAAAATGTGGGTATAATCCTTTATCTGCCATGCTAGTGCTCCCTTTTCTTGTGTACGTCCTGCATCCTATGTTTGGGGCCCTGTTCAACCCATCACACTGCCCTTCCTTTGTCTGTATGTCTATAATTTCATTGTCAGCCCCAGTGCCTCAGCACCTCCCCTGTCATTTTTTGTTTGTATGTTATGTTTGTGTGTCCTTGCTTCTAAATCTCACTGTCTTTCCATCCCTTGTCTTACCCTTGCAATAAAAAAATATATCCTTCATCTTTATCCCCACTCCTGTCATTATTCCCTTGTCTATTTTGTTTTATTTTTATTTATTATTATTTTACAATTTGATCACCAGGTAAGTGATTTGGCCTACTAGCCCTTTTCAGTCACCGCCCAGCCACACAGGTACATTATTAAAATATAATACTCTGAACAACACCATAAAGAATAATATCAATGCTACATTGACAGAACTAAACTGACTAAGCATTTATATAATATGTACTACAACATAATAAGTGTTGAAATTATTGTTTGCAAAGAACATCTGGTTCAAATTTACAAAAATGAGAAATAAACAATAACTGCTGATATTAATAGTTGATGATATTGGTGTAACAAACAAATAGCCAGTGACCAGAAAACAGGTGAACGTAGATTACTTTAGTAGATAATGATTTAGATTACTTTTAAATGTCCCTGTGGTGCCTAATGTTTTTATCTCAGTAGGTAGTCGGTTCCATGTGACAGGGCCTATCTTTAAAAGATTTTTTCCTCCAAAAGTTTAAATTCTGATCTAACAAATCTGAATATGTTATACCTGCTGTTTCTGATTTTCCTTCTGCTTGTTGCATCTCATTTTATGTTTCCTTGTGTATGTTCTTATGCTTGCTATATTTCATTGTCCTACTTGCCTATATGCCCACTCCAACCATTTTAAAGGTCAAAAGATAGATGCTAACATTGAGATAGGCTCAGCCTTTTTCTTAGTGTTTTACCATGTTTGTGGGAATCTGTCTCTGTCCACTAGCATGTCGCTTCCACAGGCGGGTTTTCTACTAACTAGTACTGCAGAATTCCATCCAGCTAGTTAATTGATGATTGGTTTCATGCCACATCGCACTATGAGGCATATCCAAGGAAGCCTCTGTGCAATTTCCCTAGGCATTTTCCCGAATCCCAGTGATTAGTCTTTCAAACAGAATTTAACAGATTTCGAAAAGTATGTTTGGTGACAGTCATTCCGTAAGCATAATTTTATTCCTTCAATGAGAAAAACAGAAGAAAAGAAAGAAAAACTTGCAACACTGATTTATAATAACTGAGAGAAAAAAAGAGACTACAATTGATTAGTCTGTAAGAGGCTAAGATTCCTTAGACACATAATTAATTTGTAAAAGTAACTCAGTGTGCTATGACAACAGTCAGATGAAGTGTAAAAGTACATGTAGCTAATTTTCCGAGAGTGCATTCAGATGAAGTCTGTCACGACTGACAAAAATGAAGGTAACATACATACTTCCATTAAAAGTAGTCCTACAGATCTGACAAAATAATGCTCTCATTTAATCATTCATGTTATACTGTCATCAGCATGTATCTCTGGACATAGTTTGTAAAATTGTCATATTTTACAGTTCTGGTGTTTGAAGACTGCTCTTCCAGCAGACATTAATGCTTTGACTGCAACATGCTACACAATTGTTTGCCAAATTGGACCATAAATTATTTTGGTATGTTAACACTTCTGTATTTAATGTTCTGTATTATTGTTTGGATATAGGCTTTGTCACAGTGATTCAACTAATAGATAAGCTTTTATAGTGCTTTTTTATATACCACATTTTGTCAATGTAAACAGATCTAGGCATACTATAAATGATTTATAAAGAACCCACTGATTCTTTTTGCAGGGTTTCCAATATCTGTTTTAATTTTTCTATGTTATGTGGACTGCTAACACAAAAGTAAATCTAGAATTAAGTGACATAAGAACACAGATATGATCATGAAACACAGAGAATGCTGGCATGGCAACAATGTCTTTGTACTGATTCAGGTCACAAAAGTTATTTACCACTCAAAAATAAATAAACAAGGATGCAAAAATTCTATTTAAATCTACAGAAAATGTGCACTGTTATAATGCCTGTATACTGTGCAGAATACATCTAGCAAAAAGGCTGTTTTTATTGCTGTATATATTAATGACATATGAAAATTGTGAATGCTCTCCAAGTCCAGATGTGCAGAAATGTAGACATGAATAAGTATAGAGATAATTCAGTTTTATAAGTTCACTGAGGTGATTTAGTATTATAACAGCCTAGAGATGATAAACATATAGCCTTCATCCTTATGCCTTACCATGTATCTGGGCATCTATTTATTATATACCACTTGGTACCAAGTCACAACAGCACAGCTTTACCGAGGGTATAGCACAGTCAGCTATAAATCTAGTAACATGCTTTCTCTCTCCCTCTGTCTACATATATATATATATATATATATATATATATATATATATATATATATATATGGGTCTACCTGATAACACCGACACGCCAAAATACCGACAACGAAATAACCGACACAACAAAACTGAAAGAAACCAAAAGTTCAAAAACACGAAACTTCACATGCCTGACAAACTACAATCCCGACAATCAACAAAACAAATACCTTTCCCAAAAAACACACACACAACACAAACACACCAAAAACCTTACAAACCTACACTAAACCATACATACACAACTATCTATGCACTAACCTTAACCCAAACCCTAACCCTAAGGTCCGTCACTATCGCACACTTAACCTTACCCGCACCCTAACCCTAACTCACTTAATCTGCCCCTAGCCCTCGTCTGTCACTATCGCACACTTGCCTTACCTGCACCCTAACCCTAACTCACTTAATCTGCCCCTAGCCCTCGTCCGTCCCTATCGCACACTTACCTTAACATGTCGGTGTTCTCAGCTTCGGGATTCTCAACTGTCAGTCTTCTCCGTTGTCGATCTTCCAGTGTCAGTGTTCTCGTCGTCGGCGTTTAGGACTTTCGGCGTTTTCAGGTAGACCCATATATATATATATATATATATATATATATATATATATATATATATATGTATACACACTTTTACACACACACACACACACACACACACACACACACACACACACACACACACACACACACACACACATAAACACACACATATACACACACAACACAACCAGTCTGGGGTTTAGCTCACACTCAGAGTAGTGTGGGGAAATAATCATGACTAATACAAGCTTGAAGCACTGTCTCCTTTAAAATTTCTTACTGAAAGTTTTAATTTCAAAGGCAAAGCACAAATGCTGCTTCTGTTAAGTATAAAACAAAACTGGACTTTTAACAAAAATGATTACATTCTTGTTAGTATAATTTATAAGGAAATAAATTTATTTATCAGGAAAGTCCAACTTGGAACAAAGCCAATTTTTAGCAGAGGCCCAGGGAGAAATGCTCCAGATGTATGTCTTTACAATGTGAGAGGAAACCAGAGCACCCAGAAGAAACCCACACAAACGCATGGAGGACATACAGACTCCACCCCAGCCAAAAATCAAACCAGCAAACCTCTTGTTGTAAGATGACAATGCTACCACTGCACCACTACACCATAGAACAACCTCTTATTTTCTTATTTCTAGTGCATAGAAAACAATTTCAGGTTCCATGTTAAGAACACTTAGAACTCTGCAGTGGCAATTTTTCTGTTTCTTCCTTACAATAAGCTCGGTGTGTCACAGACACCCCTCTTTAAGTTGTTTTCATGTCAAGCATTTCACAGGACTCCATTGATCTGTTATTAACTTCCTGCACTTATGGATGCCTACTCCAGCTACTGTTCTGTAAGTTGTTTGGTATTCCAGAACCTCTCACAACCCTTCACTGGTAGATCAGGGAAATCAATTTTTTTTGCTCCTCATCTTAGAGTTGAAGTTTGCCAAATCATGGAATGGCACTGGGTGTTAGATGAGACAGCTATGGCTCTGACCCCAGCAGTGCACATAGGTCACACATTTGGTACAGTGGTGGTCTATGTCATACGTTCACGTATGGCCTCGTACTCATACTAAGTGGACACCTAGTAGCTGTGCAATACAAACACATAATGTCAAATATGATCAGATACAACGACTGTCTTACAAAACATGTATTAATGAAAAGTAGTCTCTGGCAATGAATTTTATAAGATACTGTATATCCAATATGCCAATGCCTGTTATATACAATATGCATCTACTAACATCAGAAGATGAGAAGAAATCAGACAGCTAGGCCTTTGTTCCGACAAGAATATTACTGACTGTGTTCTAGTATTCCTCAAGTGATGTTTCCACTGTCTGTATAAGTAAAGTATAGTGTACACCAAGTAAAGCCATTTGCATTGTCCTGATATGCAGTGTATTGTGCAAAGTCACTGTGTACCACTGAATCCAATAAGGTAAGCCTATACATTCACAACTGCTCTGTCAGCATCTGAGGCCATGCAGATGGACAGTGTAGAGGATACAGAATACCCTGATAACATACAGTTAATATAGTGGCCCGATACAAATATGTCCAGATATGATATAATGAAATACTGATCACTCACACTAAGGAACTGTTAACATCAATGTGATGTAATTCAACTTAGTGTAACCAAAAGAACTGTGTACCTTGTCTTGACTTTTACAGATCAAACACATAATTATTATAACAAGATATACGTATAAATGATACTGACTGCAACATTATTTTATGTTTATTTCTCATTTGTGCACATTTTTTTAAATATTATAATACTGTTAGAGAAATATGTATTAATATATATATGTTTAGTGCTTAGTAGAAGCTAAAAGAGTTAACACATTTCATTCTATTTTATGTACAGCTTAATTCTGTATGAAATTATAAGATGATTTTTCAAACCACAGTATGCTTTCTGAAACTGCAAGATGCACCCTGACCTAGTATTTGCTAGTACAGCAAAATTCATGTTTATGCCATTTGGAAATGTACTGAGGAGCAGGTGATTATCTGCTAGGTCAGGAAAATGAATGAATAATGTATGAATAGAACAATACTGTTTTCTATAATATAATTAAATATGAACAATCAGCTCTGTTCGTGTTATGAGGACATGCACAGCTGCGGAAAAGAAGAGATACATGAAACAAAAGACTGCTTGAAGAATCTGTACTTGCTTTGTGCTCGAATTAGCTATAGTACCTTGAATGGTAACATAACATAGTGGGAAGTTGTATCTAACCGGTGGTCACCAAGGCCACGTTGTTTTTCTTAGGAAGTTTTTCATAAAATTGATAGTGCAAGCAGAAAATCATGGACAAACAGCTGCTATGAAGTAAAGATGTTAAAACTTGTGATCTGTTATGTCAGCTTGGTAGGCAATGTCTTGTTAGAAAATGTATAAAAATGACCTTACTTCCTGATTTTAGTTAGACAAACTCTGTATTAGCACGTTTTGGTCTCCTTGCTGCAAGATTAAAGTGCTTTAACCTGAACCTGCCATATATTGATCATTTTGAAGTTTATTTTTCCATTGACAAATACATGTACAGCAGACACTGTACAGAAGAGCACCACTCTCCATACCACATGTGCTGATACACATACACATAGATGTGAATCCATTCAGACATCTGAGATACACAAGTACTTAATGACAGCAAACACAATTCATGCTTATGTTGGAGATAGAGCATACCAATGCATGCAAGGATCACAATGAATGGGTGCATTGTGGCGTAAATGACAGATTCAGAGCTGTAACAGCATGTGAGTGAAATATGGCCTAAATGTATAGATATAGCCAGCCATTTTATGAACCTCACATCTAGGAGACTGTCAGCGTGGAAAACATGTAGGTTATTGAACCTGTGTGACGAGTGTCAGAACAAAATTTAACAATGACAGATTCTTACCAAGTATGCTGGCTGAGGCACATAGACACACAGTAGTAGTGGCATGTGTGTTGGTTTGCCTTCCCTCAAAGTTGATGGTTAAGGCTGTGAGCACTCACCATGCTAACACTTGTGAGGGACACCTACTCATGTGCAGCATCTGAACTACTGCCCTCACTAGCCTCCAGCACAGACTCAAAAACAAAAACACTCCATCACAATGCAATACTATGACCAGATGCCTACAGGTTTTCCTAGAGGTCATTGCTCTCCATGTGGCAGCAACAGACATGTTTATTTGGGGCTGATATTCAGACCAAAATGTTAGCAATTGGCTATATGCAGACAGATTTGGTTTTATCATCATGTTTTATCACTAACCCTGCCATATCAGTAACTGGATTTAGGGTTCTGTGACATTTAATTGGACTGAGCTTGTGTTGATATTTGTTTCACTGGACACTGCCTTCAAAGATTCAACATCCAGCACTTGCATCTAGTGCATCTTGGTATCTTATACCTGTTCTGTGTACAATTAGTTCCATGGTTATTTTATAACAGTTTAGCCTCGTGCCTCTCATATTCGCTCCACCTGATCTGGCAGATTTGGGGTCCATTGCTATTTCTACAGTGTTAATTTTATTCTTCTGTTGAAATATCCCATTAGTGATCTCAGACTCTCCAAACCTTTGACTTTGCTCCTAAATGTTATCTTTCTTAGAACTTGGATCTCTGGCTGATTTAGACTTTTTATGTTCTGGTCTGATTCCTAGTGGGAGATAGGAAAGAAAGAACAGGCTAAGAAGGAATATTGGTTGGCTAAAAGAGGAATTGTAGTAGCAAACAACAAGACATCAGAGGCACTCTACTAACTACTGAAAAGTGACTTGGTAAATGGCACAAAGAAACTATCAGGTTGCAAGGCAAAGACAGAAACATAAAGAAGATAGTCAGATAAACTTCATAAGAGATGCCAGAAACAACCTGCTCATCAATCCACAGGGCATCAAAGGCAGATGGAAGGAGTATTTCCAGCAGCTTCTGAATGAAGAAAACTCCACAAAAGCTGAACTGCCCCAGACACAGCCTACAGTAAAAAAAGAAGAGGAGCCCATCTTAAAAGAAGTAAAAGCAGCACTAAGGAAAATTAAGTTGGGGAAGCAGCAAGCTCAGATGAGGTCACAGCAGATATGATCAAGATGTTTGGAGAGATAGGGGAGAAATGACTGCTGCGGGCACTCATAGCAGGATGGCGAGAAAGATCTATCCCAGATGACTGGGATATAAGCATACTAATGCTAGTGTACAAGAACAAAGGAGACATCCTCAACTGTGAGCAGTACAGAGGTATCAATCTTCTTACAATTTGCATGAAAGTTCTGGAGAGAGTGACTGATAAATGAATATGCAGAGTAGTAGAAAGTAAGGTGAGAGATGAGCAGTTCAGATTCAGATCAGTATGCAGCACAACCAACCAGATGTTTACGGCTAGGAAGATTGTTGAAAAAAAGCTAGAGATGAGGAAAGAGTCCAACTGGCCATTCATAGACTTGGAGAAGGTATGTGACAAGGTCCCATGAAAGCTGATTTGGACAGTCCTGTGATAGTCTGAAGTCCCAAAAACATTAGTAGAATTAGTACAGTCTATGTACAAGGACCCAGTGACTCAAGTAAATTCAACAAAGGGCTCCCACTGAGAGTGAGTGTACATCAGGGTTCAGCTTTGAGCCCATTGCTATTCATATTGGTGATGGACTACATCAACAAAGTTGCTGTATGCAGGCAATGTGGCCTTGCAGGCAGACTGAGCAAAAATCTTAGCAAAGGATAGGGAAATGGAATACAAAACTGAAGGCACATGGGATGAAACTGAATACAGATAAGACAACTGTAATGGCAACAAATGGGGAAATCAAAAGAAGCTGGAAACTGAGATACAATGGAAAATAATGGAATAGGTTAATGTCTTCAAGTACCTATGAGGGTGATTTAGGAGAAAGAAAGTCTGAATGAGGAGGAGGTCAAAGCTAGAATCACAGGGACTACAGCCAACTGGTTCAGAGTGCCATGGGTAGTATATGACAGCTGAATGCCACCAAAGCTGAATAGTAAGAAGTACAAAGCAGTTTTGTGACCAGTACTACTGTATGGCTCAGCAACCTGGGCAGTAAAGGCAGAGCAGCTGAGGAAGCTAGATGTGATGGAGATGAAGTGCCTGCCATTTGTGGTAGCATATACACTGTGAGACAGATAAAGAAATGAGGACATAAGAGCAGAATCCAAAGCAGCTCCAATTACAGAGAAGGTAAAAGAAAACAGATTATGGTGTTTCGGCCACATGTGCAGAAAAGCAGAAGATAATCTGGTGAAGAAGATTTGGGACAAAGAAGAAGAAGAAGGCAAGAGGAAACAAGGGTGTCCAGCAAAGAGGTGGATGGATTGTGTGAGAGAAGACCTGCGACAGTCAGGCATGACTGCTGAAGAAGGTAGGAGAGTAGGATTGAATCAAGAGAGATGGCAATAGTTGGCATGACACCCTGATCCAATATAGAAAATGGGATAATGGGGGGTGATAATGATACGTGATAGTCAAGATGCCTAGTAAAAAATAATAAGTATTTAGAAACCACATCCAGTATAAGCTAAGTGGCTTTGAACATGAGAATGTACACTGTAGAACTTTTAATGAAGTGGTAGAGTTCATGGGTATTTCACAAAAGTATATAAATAGTGGAACAAACTGTTTCAGTAAAATGTAAAGTACATAGAAGTAAATGATAACAAAGAAGAAATGTTTATTTGCATATTGGCACTATAAAAATACATGCAGTATATTCAGCTAATATATTAAATAGTGTTAATGCTAATGAAAACTGAAGAAGTGATAAAGTAAATGCAGTTCAAGTTGCTAGTCATTGCAAAGTTAAGTACTGGACAGAAATTATGATAATTAGAGGAACGTCTATAAAATCTAAGTAAGACTCGATGTTGCAACATACATATATACTTACATATATACAAATATTTCAGGCACGGACAATAATGCCCATCTAACCTGCCAATCAAGGGTGCCTGCAGGCAGGTGCAAGGGGGTGCACTTGCACCCCCCTGGAATGGGCTGGCCGGGAAATTAATTTTCTTGTAATTGCACGAAATGGAATGGGCTGGCCGGGAAATTAATTTTCTTGTAATTGCACGAAATATACTTTTTTAAGAGTAAAAATAAAAAACTCGTACTGAAACACGACCAGGTTATAACACTTTATTATTGGTAAGCGCTTTCACAGGTACACTCGACTCGCCTACTTCCTCAGACCATACAATAGAACAGTTGCCGTAAAACTTTAAAACTTCATTTAAAACGTGCACACTAGTATCAGTTAAAATCCTTACAATGTCATCAATTAAATTATAACAAAAACTCATACAGATAGATTCCACTCTTAAAGGCACGTAAATAAACCTGTGCTATTCACAATCAAATGTTTGCAAATGAACTCATAAACCTTACATTACAATTTACAAACCCTCACTTTAAAAATAATATTGTTGGATTCCTTAATAGCCCTCTCAGCATCACATCAATCAATTTTCGACCAGATTTAATAAATCATACAACATATACTTAATAAACTTCATTAAACATGTACTACTGTTGCTTTACCTAACTACTGCATTTGTTCTTAACTATGATTGTATTGAGTGTTCTTCTTTAAGAAGAACGGTCCCATGGGTTGCTGGTCCGGTCACATCACGTGTGTGCATGCAGATGTCCTATTCTTCTTGTCCTGTCCACTCGCGCTATTTGAAATTGCTTCTTGTGTCAAGTAATGCGCGTTATTTGAAATTGCTGTTTACAGGTAGGGAATTCGCTGTTTGAAATGACTGTGTACAGACATTAAGTAAGGGAATACGGTATTTGAAATTGCTGTGTACTGGACAGATATTTTAATGCAATCATTCAACCAGCACAGTTTTTGGAGGTGGAGGGAATGAAAGTGCCTAGAGGTGATCTTTAATGGCTGACTCACTTCAGACAAATCAAATATACTGCAGCATACCTTGAAATGTCATATATACTTTGTCCACTGGTTGTGATCACTGGACTACAGCCAGGTCTTTTTATTTTCTGGCTTTAAACCTTTGGAAGTTAAAATTTTCACCCATATATTTCAACTCTATTACTTTGATTTTACACTTGTTTAACTTGTGGTTGTACTGTCTTATCAGAGTCAGTAGTTGTATTAGTGCCATGTCTTGTTCTTCCCTGATCTACTCTAAACCTATATATCATCAGTGATATCATATGTGCTTCAGGTGCTGATAGAATAGCATGTGGAAGTCTGAGGAATCTGACTCTTCTTGAAGGTGTATTAAATGCATGTAGCTTGGAGCTTTCCTCATTTAGTTTGAGTTTTCAAAATCCATGATTATTGTCAAGTTTAGATACATAGTTTGTATTTAATATGCCAGTGACAATACTGTGGTATGAAGTGAATAATGCTCCTTCTTTGTAGCTTTACTTAGGGTCTGTGGATCTGTTCCACAGTTTTTAGCAATAATCATATAATTCATCCAGTCATTAAACTTAGTCTTTTTATTCATAACCATGCTGTCCTTTCTGTGTGGTTCATTTCCAAGTTAAGCTCTCAGATTTATTGAAACTTTTTTTGGAGCGTCCTTGATTGGCCGTATGGCAGGGTGTATCTGAACATGATGCTGTCCTGGCATCATTATAATAAAGTGCATCATCACTGTTTTCATGCACAATGTAAATTGATTTAACCATAGCTAGTCAGATAACCCAATATCAAAGGTGATTCTCTTCAAACTATCTTGAACCAAGTCTTATATATTTCTTATTCTTACAGTAACAAGTTAGCATTTTCTGGCTTGGTGTGTACAACCTGATGGTCTAAATATGCATGTAGCTTGCACACAAATAGTTTCAGATTCTTTTATTTTATTGCCACGTGTGTTAGAGGAGACATCACATTTGCCTTACTCCATGATCTAAATGCAATAATTTAATTATTTACCTTTTTAAAATCTTTATGAAATTCTCACTTTTTAACAGTGATATAGGTAGCTACACATACATTAATTTTTGTATTTTGCATATGAATAATACATTGACATGCTGAACAAGGATATGTTGGGACATTTACATATTTCCTCATCCATGAGGTGCAGGGGTCAATTTGTGGTTACCAATCCATTTGTTCAAATTACATTTGAATGGAGTAAAACAATACTTTGCTTTATGTAGAATGAAATATGGTCCCATAGAAGCAGTATTTTCTGTGATGCATACCTATCCTGCCAATATGTTCTTTTTATTTTGTAAAACAGATTGGAATATCTTGAGTAGATGTTTATGATATCATTGGCCTTAATTAATGTGCAATAGATCTGACAGAATAGGGACTGTTGAAGCTTTATATGCAAAGCAGAGGTCACCTCTCAGTAGTCTGCAGGATGCTGAGAAAAGAGTCAAGGCTTTGAGACAATTTGCATAGTTTTTATGATTTAGGCATGTTACTTTTGTGGCACAAAGAATCTATGTCAGGTTGCTAGGCAAAGACAGAAACATAAAGAAGATAGTCATCAGACACCCTTCATAAGGGATGCCAGCAACAACCTAGAAACATTTTCACATTTAGTATTGTATTACTCATATCCATAATCAAGAGCTTCCAGATTCTCAATTTTTTTGTTATCTTTTGCTTCACTTTTTCCTGTGTATCCTTAGCTTCCATAATAGAATCTTTTTAATCCATACACATAAATGCTTCATCATATGTCCCTTTAGGTATGGGTATTACTGAATCAGTTCATATATAGGTTATATCTTAAAAACACTTGACACTGTCTCAAAACACAACACAGAAATGTCATTTTATAGATTTATCAAGAACAAAATAGCTGCAAATAAACTGACGTTTCTTGATTACCATACAATACAAATTGAGAGTCGTTTATTTTCTCTACCAATGACTCTAAATTTAAAGCAAAGTAACAAGGTGGGAAGAAGACACCCCTGCTTGGTTCTCCTGTTCATAGGTGTTTACTAGGCTAATGACCACAAGGGCCTTTTTAAGCCTAGCCATGCATCTCAAATCTTTGATAAGTTCTGATACCTTTATTGCTTATGCTGTAGGAAATTCACTATTTGAAATTGCTGTGTACAGACATTAAGTAAGGGAATTCACTATTTAAAATTGCTGTGTACAGACATGACTTTCTAGAAGTAAGAGGGGATAGGAGTGTGTGTAAGGGAGACATCATACCTCACAATTATCCAAAATTTGCCTCATATTTTCAGTTTGTTTCTCATAAAATTTAGTTTTTTTCTGGCAAATCATTGAGGACTGAAGTCAGAAAATAATGGCAGATATTTGAGTTTTAGACTTCATATCCTCAGAAAATGCATACTAATGCAAACCTTGTTCTATCCACTTTCTAAGGAGGTAGGGAGATTTTGTGTGTGTGTGTGCGTGTGTGTGTGTCATACCATTCAACTGTACAGATTTTCACAGAATGTCCAGATTTTGCTTTATATTTTTGTTCTGTTCAAATTCTGTTTTTTTTTTTTTTTTTTTTTTTTTTAGAAATCACTGGGATGAGCTAAGGATTGAAGTTACTAAATAAATGTGTCCCTAGTTTTGGGCTTTGCCCCCAACATTGTAACAGTCTTTGTCCTGATTTCTTGCGTGAAGAGATTGAGAGGTGTGTGTGTGTGTGTGTGTGTGTGTGTGTGTGTGTGTGTGTGTGTGTGTGTGTGTGTGTGTGTAAGAGGGAGGCAGGAGTATATGGGGGGTTCATACCTCACAATTATCCAGATTTTTGCCTCATATTTTCAGATTGTTTCTCATAAAATTGTGTTTTTTCTGGCAAATCACTGAAGACTGAAGTTGAGTTTTAGACTTCATATCCTCAGAAAATGCATACTAATGCAAACAATTTTGTTCTATCCACTTTCTAAGGAGGTCAGCGGATGTATGTGTGTGTCATACCTCTCAACTGTACAGATTTTTCACAGAGGCTGAGGTATGTGTGTGTGTGAGAGAGAGAGAGTGAGAGTGAAATGCCCTCTTTAGAGTTAGCAGGTGGAATTTATTTTCAAGGAATTGTGAGCTTCAAGGGAAGAGAAGTTTACTACTGCTCATGTTAAGTCTGCTAAAAATATGCAACTGCTTTGTTTAGCAAATTGTATCACTGTTGTGGTGTAGAATTTCCAAGCAATCGTAGTAGCACAGCAGGGAGCATACTTGCATCTTGATGTAGAGGGCTGTAGGTTCTACTCCCACCACATGTAGATTTGTATTTTAAGTGGGTGGAGTGCTGCAGTCCTGAGTATGTCCTTCTTTGGATGAGATGCCTAGTAACTATGAACCTGTTTCCCCTTGCCGCTTATTCCTATTGCAATATACAAGCTTAGCATTTTGTTTAAATGTAACATAGGCGATTTATTGTTTAAGGGCAGTAGGCACTGAATTTGTAGATGAAACACTGAAATATAAAGCTGTTTTCTAGCAACAACCTCTCCATTAGTTTCAGATCTCTTTAATGTGAAATTATTCAGATGACTTTTACTTCTGCAGAGATTGTGCATATTGACTGATATTGGTAGATTGTAATGATAGACATTTAAGTGGCCTTTTATGGTTGAAATGTTCTGAATTGGGCAATTTGTCATTATTGGTTCATATGTTTTGTTTCATTGCTTACTGAAAAAAAAAAATTTCAAAACTATAAAACACACTCTAAGTTGTGCTGTATTAACAAGGGATCTAATTCAGTTATTATATATTGTAATTAATACAATCAGGAAGGTGAATCAACGCAGTTATGCATGGTTCTAAAATGTGTTCAAGGGGCCTAGGATTTGAAAACAGTCCAAAGGCATACTTAACCTGCCACTGGCCAGAAGCATTTTCTTTGAATGTGGGTTTCAATGCTGTTTCAGTGCATGGGAGTTTCACAGGTAGAGAAGTTTTAATGCTAAGTCTGTTTTCATTGTAAGACTATTGCTTTGTTTAGGTTTAGCAAATGTCTATCAGTGTTTGTGCTATAAAATAGGAGGTTACTAGGCTATTGGCCCTGAGGCCCTAAAATTTGAAATAAAAGTTGTAAATTAAAAGCAAGTATCTGTAATTATTGTAGAAGTAATGCATAAAACAGTATGCATACAGAGTTTTGAACAGTGTTTATGGCAACTGGGGAGAAATAGTCAAGTAATGGGATACTGGAATGGCTGTGAGTGTGTGTTTTGGGGGGGTGTTGAAGGGGGTGGGGTTGGGGGCGGTGCTTTGAAGGGGTGGGGTTGGGGCGGTGCTCCAGGTTTGCACCCCCCTGCAAAAAATCCTGCGGGCTCCCTTGCTGCCAATATATCAAAATAACCATTCTCATAATAAATGTCCAAGTTTTCTTAAAAATATCTAAATTAGTGCCTGCTTTAATATAATTTATAATATATTCCATGCATCAACTACTCTCTCAAAGCCCTAATTAGTACATCACCCATTCTTTTATAATCTTCTATGCAGGATGTCTGAAAATTCTGTACTACTCTTTGATAACCCTAAAGATTCCTAGAGGTAATTGTCTCTAATGTCATATATACCTCAATAGTGTCTCCTTTTAAACAACCATATGAAACACTTTACAAGTTCAGATATTTCATAATAACTTAAAGTTATTAGAAGAACATATTTTATAATAATGTAAAATTTCCTAACTGTGGATGCTCTTGGTATACTTTCAATGTACACTTTCCAATTTACTCATGCTAGTTTTCTTATAAGGTTTACATATCATTATTCCATATTCTAGCTTAGTTCTGATGTAAGTTACAAGCAATGATTTCATCATTTCTGATTTCCTAGATTTTATATATTTTTTTATTCAACCTATGGTATTATAACTATCATTAACCAAACAGATGATATGATCAGAAAAACTCAAAGCTGTGTCTACCCATAAAACCAGGTCCTTAAGTTAATCTACAGTTCAATCACTGTGTGCTGTATTTAATATTCATCCTTCAATATATCTCATGCAAACATCATATGCTTAGTTTTTGATGTATTCATCAGTATATTATTCTCCTGTGCCCAAATGGTCAATTTAGTCAAGCTCATTTGCAAACATGCACTCTCTGTAACAGACATAATCAGTTTACCCATTTTCAAGTCATTCAGACTAAAGAACACCTCAGATGAAAAATATAGAGTTGAAGGTTACAAGTATGGACCTAGAGCCTTCTGGGACACCCTGACTCTAACCCTAAAATTTCACCTGCCCACATCCTATTAGGAAGCTATGCAGCTATCCATCTTCTCAAGATTATGTTAATACCTAGTTGTTCTAATTTGTCAACCAGTGTTATGTATGACCCTATCAAAGGCTGAAGTTAAGTCTATATAAATAACATCACAGCACACTTTTTGATTTATAGCTATTATATGAATATATAAATCACATTACAGGTAGTTATACATCTATTTTCATCATATGCATTCTAAGATATGGTTTCAAGTCCCAACCTTTCCAGTTCTGATAATAATTTATCCAAAATAACCTTCTGAATTATTTTTCTATAACATGAAAGTAAACTTATGAGTCTGTATAACTCTGGGTTTGTCCTACTTCCCTTTCCCTTAAAGATAGGTTTAACAAGTGCATGTCTCCAGTCTTGTGGAATCTCCCCATATTTATATGACCTAGTGAATAACAAACATAATGGTACTGTACTTTCATGTTGAAGTGCTCTCAGGTCATTATTAATAATTCCATCCTTTCCCTGTGCTTTGTTTGGGTTCAGTTTGCATAGTTCTTTTTCATATAATCTTATTTCATTTCAGTATCTGAAGTTACCTGGATGTTACTAGGAGAATTCATCACCCCCTTTGTGGAGCCAAACTGTTTTGCTTGATTTTGAAAACATACCTCTAATCTGTTGTGTTTGAGAACACATTTTTGAATGTACACAGTTTTAACGATTTGTTAAGTCTTTACCCCTACAGTAGCTACAGCATCTTCTGTATCTATAAAATGGCTTCCTGTTATACTCTATATTTTATATACATTTTCTTCATTTTTTTTATTTTTGTTTCACACCATGAAGTAAACAAAGTGGGCAGAATAATTAAACCGTTTTCAAAGTTATATCTGAATACCATTTCCGTTTCCTATATTTTGTATCTCTCATCTTATCTTATTCTTATGGAAATGCATCCTCCTAACCTTCTGCACCTAGATCCTGATGTTAAACATTTTTTTTTTGTTTTTTTTTTGCATTCAAACAATTTCCCTTTCAAAACCTGCCAGACTCATTCTGCGTTTTTGTTCACTGAATGCATCATTCCAATTCAATTTACATAGTGACTGTTTTGTTTTCAAATAGCCTGTTACTAATTTTCCATGCATTGGTTTAGATTTCAGTTTGGCAGAATTATCTAGTAGTGGTTTAACCTTTAAAACCCCATGATCACTGCACATCAAACGTGGCAGAATTTGACATGAAGTAATAATTTCCTTAGGAACACAAAACAATGTCCAGGATGTTCTATTTCCTGGTCGGTTTGCTTATAGTCTGCAGCAGTTGCTATTCCTGAATATACATTATAAATAGTTTCCTTACTAAAGCTGTAGAATCAATATTATTCCATTCTGTTACTGGTAAATTTAAGTCCCCAGTTACAGTTAATTTTCAGTCTTGTATTTCATGCAAGAAGTGTATGAATTCCTATAAGTTATCAGCACATGACTTTGGTGGTCTATACATTCCAATAATAGTTATCTGTTCCAAGGTTGTCTTTATTGTCACAGTTACACAATTTACATTATTAATGGTCTCATCAAATACATAATTATCACAGGTCTCATAACAATTTTTCATCCCTATCATAACATCTCCACCTGATTTTTTTGTTAGGATTTATGTTACAGTAAAAACATTCATATCCTGACAGAACTAGTTTCCAGTCATTGTTCTTTAACCATGTTTCACAAACAATAACATCAGTCTTATGGGAATGTAGCATGTCTTTCTAATATAAAAAAACTTTATAACAAAAGCTCCTAGTGTTAACAATCAGCACAGATAAATAAAATGGTAATCTGTACACTGTTACATTTCTGACCTGGCAAAAATCCAGTCTTGTGGGAATCAAATGTTGCACTATATCTGCTACAAAAATTATTTTCCTTTGTCTTGACACAAGTATATTGCACCATGTCTAAATACATGTGTCCTCAAAATTAGACTCATATGTTCTACACATTTCCACTTTTTAAAATGGGCCATTTTTTTCATGTAGGCGTTTACCAAAAATATTTTCATTCACTCTCCTTTCTATATGTGATTTGTGAAAAATATGTCCTAACACTATACAGTCTATGGCGTCTAAGAGGGCTGAAGTTCCCTACTAACAATCTGTGAGTCCTTGATGATGAGATCATTTGAACCAACATGAATAAAAACATCTCCATACTTCCTTACATTAAGACATTCTAAGGACCTACTCATCCTGCAGCACTGTTCATTATCCTTACTGCAAAGGTAAGTATCGGTTCCTCTAATAACTGAATTTCCAACTGCTAGTATATAATTCCTGACCAGATCTGGATAATCTCCCACTTCTAATTCATTAATGTCTACAGTTGTTACAAAAGAGTGATCTTCATCACTTTTAGTCTTACTAATCTCACCCCTCCAGCATTTACTTCATTTGTGAGCTTACAGATCTCATAGCTTTCTTTGTACTTCCACAGTCTGAGCCATGCTGTCAGCTGCAGTCTTTCTCCTCGTTTTTCTTGCAGTGATATTCTTTAATCCTTCCAAGATCAGTTTAGAGTCATTCTGTTTAATCTGCCCTTAGCCTCTTTTTCTCTGCCTTCTCTGTTGGAAAAAACTGATGTCATTTTATGTAGACTGAATGTTTTGAGATTGAACAATGTTAAAGTTCCCTGTGAATCTGTGGTACATAACAAAGCAATGTATGTTTTAGTACATATTCTCTTTGCATTATAGACAATTAATTTTTCTTCCTAGTTATTTGTTGTGAATGTCTCACTTTCTTTTTTTTTTATTTTCTTCTACATGCCCTGAGTCCTGTCACAGTCAATGGTTCTCGTTTGCTACCCTCACAGTTTATTACAGATCATGAGGCCTGACAGTGTCATATGCTGCACAGCTCTCATTGGGTTAAGATCCCTTAGAGAGGTGTGGGACTATACTTTTATATGTAACCACATCTGTGTTACTCTCTGATAACCATTGCCCAAATTCTGACTTCACACCACAATATTCTAAAACAGATCTGGCACCCCAGCTTCTGCAATGTGTATATGGTCAATGTGTATCCCCCAGCAGACTCTTCTCACCCCCAGATCAGGTAAATAATAGACAGTCAGCTGCACCAGTAGAAGGGAATTGAAAAACCTGTACTACATGCAGCTATAACAACTGTACACATAGTTCCAGTGTGTGGTGTGTGGAATCTATACTCTTGTCTAGACCACTGATAGCACCTATGAGGTAATTGCAGAATAACATTTTACAAATATAGTATTGACATGTGACCTAAACAAAGTAGCACACTATAGCTGTTGTTCCAGAGAAGTAATGCAGCCTACTAACTTTAGCGACTAAATGTAATCATGTAAGTCATGTATTTCACCAACAATTTAATGATATCATCTAGCAAGCAAGATACTAACAGTCATTACATTTGCATGCGCCAGTATTATAGATATCAGAGTTACCTAAAGGCTTTTTCCAGAGGTGACTGCATTGAATTGTGAATGGGACTGCCACAAGTAGCAGGGTGTTCTTGCAATGGTAAGCATTGTATCGCAAGGAAACTGTGAGATGTTGAGATTAATTTTAGCATTAATCACCCATATATTTAAGTTATCTAGCTACTTTTTGAAGGCCATAATTTTCATTTACTGAGCTTACAATATTTGCTGTCTTGCAGTAATCTGTGAATCTTGAAACCCAAGTTTTATTTTCACTCCTAACTTCAAACATAAAAAAATGTGAACAACATGGGCCGTAGGACTGATGCCTGAGGAGCGCTGTGTTACTGTAAATGTTTCTGAAAATTCCTCTTGATGATGCACTTGAAATAATCTTTTTTATTATGTAGCTTTTAATTCTGGTTACAACATACCAGTTAACTGTGTGTCTATGCATAGAACATTATTAACCTTTACAGAGTACTGAGTCAAATATTTAGGATAAATCCAACATGACCACATTAACTGGTAAGGGCCCAGAGACTCAGTTTTATTGATGTTGACTCATTTAATCAAAGACATAACTGTTACTTCAAGAGTTTAGCATATTAAGTCTGTCCAGCACTACCTTTTAAGTTCCTGCAGATTCATATTGTTTACTTCATTAATACTATCTCTCCATCTTAGCCTTTTTACCTTTTTTTCTTCAATGTTCCTGTGCAGCAATTCTTTCTCCGGTGAATCCTGCCTTTACATTTGGTGGCCAAAGTATTTGACTTTTAATTTTACTACTCTACGGTGCCGTGTACAGTCTGGATTTATTTCCTGAAGTACTGATAGGCGGTTCAGAAAATGTATCAGATTTATTTCACCATGGCCTTTTTCTGTGAAGTCAATTATTTTCCAGATCCCATGCATCCAGGGAAATTGAAAATGGTGCATCCATATTTTTCATCATTATTTTAACTCATGTAGTTAAGGCTGGGAGCTCCTAACAAAGTTTATTTTGAAGTCTTCAGAGTCCTCCCCTCAATATTTATTGCAAACTGTATGGCTTTGAGAGAGTCACATAGCCAGTACTGCTACTGGATTGTCTGTGAACATGAGCATTTGTGGTATCCTTTTAAAAAAACATGAATAAAATACATAAAATAAAGAACCATAGAAAGAAAAGAAAAGGGGGGGGGCAACCAAACTTGCACTTCAGATGTTTTTCAGAACCACAGTCTTCTGCTATGATTTCATAAAATGAGTTAGGCAATGATGTAATTTGGTCTGTGCTTAATTATTGTAGGATCCATGGGTAAAGCTTTATAGAGTATATTGCTTTGCCCATGAGTTGCTAGAGTTATTTCAGAGCCTGATGATGTAAGTGACCACTCACTTACCTACATTATCAGGCATAAGACCAATATACCCATCCCAACCACATTCAGGACAATTCGGACCAAGAAAAACTTTAACCCTGATCTCTTCCAAAGTGAACTTAGGGCATGTGACTGATCACCCATAAAATACCTCCCACTTGAGGAAGTTGTAAAATACTTTAATTCTAAATTCCTAGCCATTCTAGACCACCATGCACCAACCCGTTCTATCAGAATTAGGACTAAACCTGCCCCATGACTTTCAAAATAAACCAGGCATAAAATCCTACTTAGAAATAAATACTGGACCAAATGGTGAATCACTAAAAACCCTGTAGATCAACAAAACTTTAGACAGCTGAGAAATGACACAAAAAAGCTATACTTTCAGATAAAAGAAACTTCTACCTACAACTCCAGCAAACTCACTAAAATAAACCACAAAAATTCTGGGTGAGCATTAATCAACTACTCCACCCAGGTCAATCCATTAGGCCAAGCCCACAAGGCACACACCAGGAGAATCCCAAGCAAACTGCCAATGCCTTCAATACCTTTTTCACAGTGGCTATTCAAACACTTGCCAATCAGCTGTCACCTGATAGCTTAACTCTACTAACCTCTGATACTAACCCACCTCCTCCATTTCTCTTCCAACCATTCCCAACATCATACATTCTTACCCTTATCCAGAAACTGAAACCATCCACTCCCTCAGCTGACCAACTACCTGCAGAATATCTACAAAAAGCAGTCAAATCCATAGCCTATCCCATTTCCATTCTGATTAATAGAACCATCAGTGAAGGACACATCCCAACTATCTGGAAAATCTCCCACAATATCCCCCTACATAAAGATGGCAATTCTACCGAATTCTCTAACTACCGTCCCATAGCCTTACTTTCTCCTTTGGCAAAAATAATGGAAAAATGCATCCATAGTCAATTACTTGACCACCTAATCCAAAATAACTTACTTTCCAGGTATCAACATGGATTCAGGCCATTCCACAGCACTACCACTGCCTTCCTTTCCTTTACTGACTGTATTAACAAAAACCATAACAACAATATGCTTTCCTGTGCACTTTTCATCGATCTGTCCAAAGCATTCAATATGGTTAATCACCAGATACTTATAAATATCCTCAAATCCCTGTCACTAGATGCACTGGCTATAAAATGGTTCCAATCCTACTTAGACAATAGACAACAGGCTGTGATATGGCATAATAATTTATCTACCCACCTCCCCATTAACCTTGGTGTCTCTCAAGGGTCCATATTAGGACCCCTCCTTTTCTCAATTTTCATCAATGACCTTCACTTAGTAATCCCTCAACCTACATGTATACAATATACAGATGATTCTACACTTATATGCTCAGCCACATCTATATCTGAACTTCAGTCCCTTACCCAAAAGGAGTTTAATATAGTAGAACAATGGTTTACACAGTGCTGTCTCCTCTTGAACCGCAAAAAAACAAAACTCTTGCTCTTTACTCCTGCTCGGTAGTCCACTCCAATAGATTTCACAGTAATATCCAATAATGGTACTCTCATATCTCCAGATCCAACTACCAAACTACTCGGAATAACTATATACAACAACCTTAACTTCGACACCCATATCAACAATACACTAAAAACTTAATAGAAAACTAGTCTCTCTCTACAGGATCAAACCCTTCCTTTCTCCAGCAGCTACATTAACTATTGCTCACACTCATCTAATCTCAACACTCCTCTATGCCTCGCCCATATATACTAATCTATCAAAGAGTAACCTCAACAAAATGGAAAACTCATACAATAACATTGGCAGATTTACCACAGGCAATCCATTTAGAACCCACCATTGTTATAATCTAAAGCAGCTAGGATGGCTTGAGCTACAAAATCAGCTTACATTTCATCAACTGACCATTGCCCACAAGACCCTTTACCAACCTTCCAATACTCCGATATTTTCTACCCTCATCATCCCCTACAAAAATCTTAAAACCTTACGTTCATCACATAAACTTTTAGCAAATATATGTAAATCCAACAACATGGCTGGTGACCCTCTATTCTCCAATACTGTCAGAAAATCCTGGAACCTTCTTCACAGTGAACTTTCATCACTGTCCTCTATATCAGTTTTCAAAAACAAACTGAAACTTTACCTCAGAACACACTGGTTATGCCCCTGTACTAACCCTAGCTAACTAACTTGCTCTTCTTACTAGGTTCTGCTTACCCTTTACTTCTCAGTAACACATCTTACTTTCCTTGATAACAAAGACAACTTTATCTTCTAGATAATGTTACTGTTTGTACTGACATCTTCTGTGGATACTTACTTTAATACATATGTGATAATTTGTTAGATAGTAATACAATGTGCTGCCATCATTGTTAAATTCTGTATTGTACCTGCATTGTGTTATTTAATTTGTGTTCTCAGAGCTTATCTCCCCGGGCCTCTACTGAAAATGGACATATATCCAGTTAGACTAGCCCAGTCAGCCAAATGTAAAATAAAAATAAATAAATAAATAAATAATGCAACATCAACAAAACTGAGCAATGTTTTTTTTGCTTATGGATTTGAATATTCCTTTCTCTTCCTACTTTTTATAAACTGAGCAGTAGTGTCCAATGCGGTAGAAAGATGCCCATGTGGAAAGGACCTCGGGCTGTTGTTCCTTCGGAGCCTGCATGCATGTTATTCCCCATGAGCATAAGTTTCCCTGTCACTCTCCATTTTTCTTCAACCTACTAAAATCATGCTACTTAGGTTATGGGAGACTCTAAACTATTTTCATTTACAGCATTTGTCCTTGTGATTTCATTGTAAATGAAAGGATTCTACAAGAATCAGTTTACTTAGCTTGGCAGCAGAATATTAAATAAATAAATAATAAGGTCTGGGTAAGGGTGGTGCATATAGACAAACCTCTGGAAATTGAAGATTTATAAACATTGTATTACTAAACCTGCATAGGTTAGGAGTACAAGCAGAAATAAAACAAAAGTACAAGGATGACCTTAAATACCAAAGTACAATAGTGTCCAACATATATCAACCTCTGGCTATAAGTGTGGGCGATTACGTAACAATATGATGCCTAGATCTGAACACAAAGAATATATTTTTTTGTATTTGCTGAAGATTAGTCAGTATACAGAAATTAATAAATTAACATGAAATGGCACCTAACACAGATGTAATGGTAATTAAGGCTTTGTCTATGTGCAACAGATTTTCCAATCTGAGTATATCAAAACACAATGAAATTGTTGAGTTACAATTAGTATATTAAAAAAAATGAAAGAAAGAAAGTGTGGTTGACAGTAGATGTGTAGTGGACAGTAATGTTAATTTTGTTAAGGATGAAAGTAGCCAGTCTGAAATGGCATTACCAAAAAAAAGTGTTTTACTGTGGGTGTCAAAGCCACCTTCATATTCCACAAGCAAGGAGCTTGACCCCATGCACCCCTAATGTAATATAATAAACCCAGAGACTGATGCATTCTGGGAGAAGGAGATTCCCCTTTGTAGTGCACAGTCTGACTAGTCATACCATTCAATCCATGTAGATTAATTGCACTGTTGGCAGTTGAACCGCTGTGCTACACAGAGGGCATTGAGGCTATTGTCTGACCACTGGAGTGTGTCTAGTCCCACTGGAAGTACTTAGCATACTAAGTGGCCTAAGTTGCAAAGCTGAGACTGGCCTGGCATATAAACATGGAATTTAAGGACTAACACTGTAAGCAAATGGCATGCTCTGTGAGCAAGACACCTGTAGTACTCCTGTCAAAATATTCGGTAACATGGGGAAAAATCATATCAGTACAGCACCTTTGTTCTCACATCACTGCACACCTTTTATTTGTGAGACCAAATAAATTTAGTAACGCTGTAATTTTTCTGCTAACCATGTTGCTTTGGGAGCAGGTGTTTGCTAAACTTGAAATATTTGTTTACCTGAGTAACAATATTAATCTAAAGATTTCTGCCACTATCCAAAAGATGTTTATGGACATTGGCTGAAACAAAGATATAGTCGTAGTAACATGGGCGTCAGACCTGTACAGAATATTACTTGTTGTGCTTGTGCTGGTTGTTAAGGAAGGCTGCACACATCTCAAATAATGTATATATGGCTGTCTATGCCAGGTGAATCCTTCAATGAAAGAGTAAGTCAAAACACCTCCTTGTGAAATAGCCTGAAATGAAACTGAGTTTCTATAAATATAGAATTACAAGGGATATCAACTGATTTTTGATAAAGATATAGACAGAAGAGGCTGAGAATTCAGTGAAGCAAATATTAAAAGCCTCAGCTACTAATAAGGGATATATGTGTGGGGCATGTATGAAATGTTTTATCTCTGTGAATCTAAAACTATCCTTGTCCCCAAACTAAATCTGATACCCTAGATCCTTCAAATTTAGCATATAGCCTGCATAAATGCTTTTATGTTACTATATTAGCTTACCACTGAAAAATATTCTTCTACCTACTATTTCATCACTTCAGTCTGGCTTTTTGTCTGCCTGTCAAGCCATCACCCAAGCAATGAGTTTGGTAACACTCCAGCTACTTAAAACATTGTCTGAGCTACAAACGTCTGCCCTTGATATAGATGCTTTCAAAGTGTGTGACAGAGTTGATTTCTTCTTTTCCACACTGTCTAAATTTAGCTTCCCTCCTGAATTTATTACCCATATCAAATTGCTATTAAAAACTTCAAATCAAATATTTGCTATTGGTTGACCAAACAATTTCTTATTAAAAGTAAACAATGAAAAGACTGCCCTCCCCTGTAGTTAATTAATATGTACATCTAATATTTCATTTCCAAACCCCCGATATATAATCATTCCCCTTTACTGCAGTTGATATAAATGTTTATCTTTAACATCACTCTTCTGACATTATGAAAATGTTTGAAGCAATCAGTGCTTATTCAGCAGTCTCTTAACTGCAGATGAAATTTATCTAAACCAGGCTTATTTTCCTTGTTCGATGATTATACTTATATGATCCAATAAAGTACAGAAAATTGTACATAATTTTAATTTAAAATACTTAGATATTGCATATTCTTACAGCATTTTACATTTCATTCAGATTAACATTGTATAATTTTGGAATTCAAACTATATTGAGCTGAAAAGATGGGGAAGTATGAGATTGTCCCTTTTATCTAAGGTATCTATAGATAAAATACAGATCTTCAATCATTTTTATTTCATATATCATCCTGTCGCCATAGCTCAACATATATAAAAAATGGTTAAGCGCTTTCATCAAAACTGACTTCATCAGAACCACAAATTAAAAAGACCAAATACTTCAATATCTAAAATGCAAGGTCACATGATAAGATAAAAATTAATTTTTAAAGGGGCATTACCCCATTCTACACACACGTGGCTTTTCTCTTAAGCAGAGGCATAATAGAGGTACTGTCATTTATCCCTGGCTCAGATGTTGCATTTAGTCTCAAATGTCATTTCAGCACACTCTTCTCAGTTTTATTTTTCCAGTAACCTCCCTTCACATCCTTCATAATCCTTTCTAAAATACCAAATTTAAAATTTAATTTTTTTTCCTTGACAAGGTCCATTATTATGTCTAAATAGTGCATTATTATTGTCACCATTCTTAACTGCATATAAATGCTCATAGATGCATTTCCGTAAACTTCTAGTTGTTTTCCCCACATAAAAAAGTTACAGGTTTTACACACCATGATATACACAATACTATGTGTACCGCAATTCCCTGAACTCAGAAAAACTCTCCGTGGGGGGGCTCCAACAACAATACTACTATCCTGATTAATGTATTTGCAGTAGTTACACATACCACACTTTTTAGTCTCCCCTGAAGTGCTGTTGTCAGCATGCCTTTTAATCAGACGTTCTAGTAAGTTTGGTCTTTTTAATTCATGGTTCTGATGAAATCAGTTTTGACGAAAGTGCTTAACCATCTTTTTATATTTGTTGAATAAATGTGTTTTATATTGGGACTCTGAGCCTTATTGGTCACACTACCTGTAGATTTGTTATTGCAGTTTTGTTTTCTTTATCCTTTGTCAGCACATTCTGTTTTTTATATGTCCGTAGTAAGCAACCTATATCTAAATTCTCTTCCCCTTAACTGGCCATGATAAGGATAAATCTTTCCAGTGACTATATTATTCATTTATATTGAAAAAAAACAGGTATTTCCAATCATTATTCTCTTATTACTATAATTAGATATAACATTGCAATCATTTTTCTATATTTGTGTTCTATGCCTCAGCTTTGCAAGATGACTCAGTTTGGCAAGACATTTGCAAAGATTCTATTGACTATATTCTATTAAAAATACAATATTCAATGCATGACTATCCATAACATCCATAACATCTATCTGACCCAAGCAAAGAAAACCTTCCATTTTCTTCATTTCTAGGATGCTTTTCAATTAATGCCAACATTCCAGATATATTTTAGAAAAGTACTAAATACACATGAAAGCCTCCATAGATTAAATGTGAATAATGTGGAATTATATAGTCTGATTTAACATGGAAGTTTGCCAACTTATATTTCATACATAGCAATATAAAAACAGACTGTTTATTCATTTTCATTGCTCTTTCTTTTGCACAAACAAAATTCTATATCAGTTTATTTTATCTTAACTTTTTAATATGTCATGAGATCATACCTCTTAGAGCAAAAGATCTAAACAAAGCCAAAAATAATGGGGGGACAAAGGCCCCAAATTAGGGACTGATTTTAAATACTGCTCTTATAAACTTAGAAGGTTCCTAGAATAACAGATTTTGCATTAGCATGCATTTTCAGAAGGATATGCAATTTGAATCTCAGATATCTGTCATTATTTAGTGACTTCAGCCCTCAATGATTTGCGAGAAAACAAATTTTACAAGAAACAGACCAAAAGTAGAGCCAAAAATTTAGACATTCTGTGAAAATCTGGAGAGTTAAGAGGTATGCTTGAGATGGTTTTACAAGACTCCTATAAAATATACAAGAACCTATAAACCTTTGCATGAATTCAAATCAATATGCAACAACTGACATGAAATTTCAAATACAATTTTAAGGTAATTTTGCAATAAACATATTTGGATATATAATTGTCTTCCTTCTCTCATGCTCCATTTCACCTGTTTTATGTGCCAATTTATAAAAGTCTACACAATTTAGTTTTCTTTCCAATTCAGTTAAGTAAGTAAAATATAATTTGTTTAATCCTATGCAATGTAAGTTTTTGACAACTCTTAGTTTAACTATTAAAACTATAATTACAAGCTGTGGATATAGTTATTACTTTTCTGTTGTAATTGTTTTTGAAAGTTGTACAATTTGATTATCATTTCTGTAACTGCTTTAATAAAAATGACAAAGTAAATAAATATTGTGTGAGATATTAAATAAGGACATTTCATTGGACTGGGAGATGGCTGCCAAATGGAGCTCTGAATAATAACAAAAAACATGTAAAATTGTTAAAATTGACTTTTGCTTCCTGGCAACAGAATTTAATGTTTGCATTTTGAAAACACATTTTCCTGATCAGCAGTTTACTAGCTGGAATTACTTACCTTCATTATCTGTTATACTTAAATAATATATAATAAAGGGGTTATGGGTATCAAAGAACCATTCATAAACCTTTATGCAATTATTAAAAGGGGTAATGCTACCTTTAGTGAGGTCATAAATCATATTCAGTGAATTACCATATCAGCAAACTTCACCACAATCAAAATGTCATTGTTGAGTTTGATGTAGTTGTGTTTCTTCACAATAAATACTTTGGCAGCCAGTAGTAGTTACACTAGCAATTTTTCATGTAGCTTATCACACTTTTTTATTGTTATCTCTAATACTGAAGACTGACTGAATTTATAGCAGACTTTGCTCACCAAATCTCAAGATCAGAGTTCTGCTCAGCCACCATGTCATTGTTGTTGTGTCTTTCGGCTTTTCCCAGTTAGGGGTCACCACAGCGGAACTCCGGCCTGCTAATGATTGGCAGTAGATTTTTACGTGCGGAGTTGCCAGCCCTGACGCACAACCTTCAACAAAGGTACGCCCATTCACGCATGTCTCCACAAAACAGAAGACGCTCTAGCTGAGAATCGAACAGGACAACGTCTTACTGTGAGGCGACAACGCTACCGCAGCACCACCACCGCAGGATCATGCAAGTTAAAAAAGTATGAACAATTTTATAAGTTTCCACCATTGCTCGGAGTAATAATATGACCTCTAAATAATATAGCATTATTGAGAGAAAACCTGAGTACAAAATGCATGACCAGTCAATATCTGTGATAAGAGCAACATGTCCTGGTTTAGAGATTTTGATGCCCTATATCCTGTTGTGACAATGTTATCATTAGGTGGTGGACAGTAATTATTTCCAGAACTACAAAGGAACACTAGATGGACAAACTTTTCCCCTGTCCTGGTTAAATAGATTCAGTTTCATTCCATGATAAGGGTGAGTGAGTTACAGGTCTTGTTTAGATGGTCCCCAAGTATCATATTTTAAAGTGTTATTTTAAAACACAGCATTTAAAATGTGGCTTTTATTAATAATTGCTGAATGTTTAATTCTACCCCATTGATTTTAGGAACTGTTAATTGTTTTCTTTAATTAATGCAGATCACATTGTTTAAATTTATTTGTAAATATTCCATGCTTTGGAGAAAAAACACATTAATAAATATTATACACAATTAAATGAAATTACTGAAGTTATTTCTCATAACATACTTCAGATTTGTAATAGCCCAGTAAATAACGGTATTTTTCTTATTAAGGGAGATAGCTGTATTTTCATCTATTTAGCAATGGCTACAATAGTGTCTCTATTTTTTTCTCATTTTTCTGATCTTCGTCCTGATTTTCTTTAATGTTTAACATTTACTGAATGTACTCCTCTTTCAGTTAACATTGTTCCTTGTTTGCGTATGAAATATGCTTCATACAAAGATTTAATATTTCTCCAGTTTCAAATTTGACTTGTGAGTCTGGCTTGGTGACAGCCTCTAAAAGTAGCATGCAAAATAAGTGCCCATTTGATAGCAATAAAAGAGATACTGGGCCGAATTCCAAAAGACTTGCTCTCAGTGTAAGTGACCACATACAACGAGAGCAGGCTGAGAGCAGGTCTTGGAATATACCCCCATCCCGTATATAAGCCTATTTTCCACAGGCCTTACACCAAAGTAAGTCACTTATTCTGACAGCAACTCTTTTGGAATCTGGCCAACTGTATCTGTGCTATTTGTTAAGTAGATCAGCAAGAGAGACTTGAAAAGTTTTAAGAATTCTCTTCCCATATCCTTTCTCAGGTCAGCTTCTGTCATCATTATTAATCAGCTACCCTCTGCCATATTTCCTTTCTCACTCTCTGCCTCCCTCTCTTTTCATACAGTAAGGTGTCTTAGAAAGGTGTGCCATTTTAGAAGTGAAACACTATGACTCTTAATGCTGTTTTAGTTTTCATAGACACAAACTGCAGTAGTGATCTAAAACTTCAAATTTATTTTGTAAAGTCTGTCCATGTTTTTGTCACAGCATAACCAAAACAAAACTAAAAGGCTCTACAGCCATGTTTACATTTTTACAACAGAAGGGCCTGGACTTCATTGAAGTAATCTAGCTGTAAAACTCGATCCTGAGATGAAAATCAGTAGTTTAGCGGCAGCTGCCAAACTTGTTTTGATAGATGACCGGTACTTATCAAACTGACTGCCTTTGGTAGAGGTGAAATGTTTTCCTCTACCTGGTAAATAGTAGTACATCCCTGAAAATGCAGTAACATTTCCGGTATTCTTTTTCTGTGAAAATTCAGTATGCTAGTATTTTACTACCTACTAAAAGATAATGAATTGCAGCATGGATGAGCATTATTTTCATTAAATATTGTGCCTTGTGGAAGGTTGGGCGCCGGGCTGGCAACTTGACACTGTAAAACTCTACTGCCAATCATGAGCAGACAGGTGATCTACTGTGGCGACCCCAAACCGGAAAAAAGCCAAAAGAAGAAGAAGATTATTGCTATGTATCATAGTAACCTTTTAGTCTTTTTTTTTCTTTTTTTTTTTTTTTTTTTTAGTTTTTGTACATTATTCCTTGTCTTGTTATTATTACTAGGTAGTTGAGTATTATACATTCCTGTTTTCACTCAAAATTAGTTTAATTTGCTCTGTGCATACGAATTACATTATTGTTTCCTGATATTGATAAGACAGAACCAATATGGGGAACCCCATTTTTCTGGATTAAACAGAACAAATCTGAACATGTTTTAATGGGTAGTGCTTTGCAGTTTGCAGTCAAGTTTATCCCCGGGATTTATGAAGCTCGGCGTTAGGCTTGCGCCGACCATGTGGCATGTAGATGGCACAGTAGCGCCATATGCATATTAATGAAAGCGCACTGCCGCCACAGCCACGTGCATAGGAAATGAGCGCGAGTGCATGGGGCATGTCGAAGTGCAGCAGGGAGGCGTGGAAATGTCGGCTGTTGAAGTGCAACCTAAAATGCTGAATATTACAGTCTGCCTGCAATAGTAATCACACCTGTAAGTGTCCGTGGATACTGAAACATATGCAAAGAATGCAAGACAGTTCTTGCGAACATAAGAAGCAAACACAAATGCACGTTAGCGAATATCGAGTCTCTATTCCGCGAACAAATGACAATTAAAACCATGTGCCCGTAGTCTAATTCAGTGTACATAGTTATACCAAGTGGAAGTGAATAGCTACGTCTAGCGCAGTGGTCAGGGTTATCACCTGTCCCACATTGTGAGGGATAGTACACAGCTGGGCAGTTGTTTTCTCTCTCCCCCTCCTTTGTTGTTATCTTTTATTTTATTTGGTTTGTTGTTTTATTTCTCTCCATTTATATTTCCATTTTCAATAGCATCTGCCATGATTATGCCAAGTACTGAGGCCCAGGTCACACACACCCACTGGTCTTATCCTTTTTCTGCAGCCACTCAACATGATTCCAGGCCTGCCTCCCGAATGGATGTGACAGCAGGCAGGTAGGTTGCCTTGTTTGTGGCCTTTGATGGTCACTCAGCAGGGGGGCGCGCCATTGTTCTCTCTCATGGTACTGCCAGAAGTGCACAGTTTGTAACTCCCAGGCCATGGTGGAATTGTTGCTTGACCAGTGTTGGTAAGCCTGATTTGGCCACATGGAGAGGGGCTTTATGCAACATACAGAACTGTACCACTGACTGGTTCTGTCTTCACAACTTCAGATGGACCCAGTGGCAAGAGTGGTCAAGGTGCTGAATGACCTCTCCCTGGGACTAGGCAATGTAGTGTGGATAAAAGTGTGGGTATAATCCTTTATCTGCCATGCTAGTGCTCCCTTTTCTTGTGTACATCCTGCATCCTATGTTTGGGACCCTGTTCAATCCATCACCACTGCCCTTCCTTTGTCTGTATGTCTATAATTTCATTGTCAGCCTCAGTGCCTCAGCACCTCCCCTGTCAGTTTTTGTTTGTATGTTATGTTTGTGTGTCCTTGCTTCTAAATCTCACTGTCTTTCCATCCCTTGTCTTACCCTTGCAATAAAAAATATATCCTTCATCTTTATCCCCACTCCTGTCATTATTCCCTTGTCTATTTTGTTTTATTTTTATTTATTATTATTTTACAATTTGATCACCAGGTAAGTGATTTGGCCTACTAGCCCTTTTCAGTCACCGCCCAGCTACACAGGTACATTATTAAAATACAATACTCTGAACAACACCATAAAGAATAATATCAATGCTACACTGACAGAACTAAACTGACTAAGCATTTATATAATATGTACTACAACATAATAAGTGTTGAAAGTATTGTTTGCAAAGAACATCTAGTTCAAATTTACAAAAATTTGAAATAAACAATAACTGCTGATATTAATAGTTGATGATATTGGTGTAACAAACAAATAGCCAGTGGCCAGAAAACAGGTGAATATAGATTACTTTAGTAGATAATGCTTTAGCTTACTTTTAAATGTCCCTGTGGTGCGTAATGTTTTCATCTCAGTACGTAGTCGGTTCCATGTGACAGGGCCTATCTTTAAAAGATTTTTTCCTCCAAAAGTTTAAATTCTGATCTAACAAATCTGAGTATGTTGTACATGCTGGTTCTGAGTTTCCTTCTGTATATTCTTCTGCTTGTTGCATCTCATTTTATGTTTCCTTATGTATGTTCTTCTGCTTGCTATATTTCATTTTCCTACTTGCCTATATGCCCACTCCAACCATTTTAAAGATCAAAAGACAGATGCTAACATTGAGATAGGCTCAGCCTTTTTCTTAGTGTTTTACCATGTTTGTGGGAATCTGTCTCTGTCCATTAGCATGTCGCTTCCACAGGCGGGTTTTCTACTAACTAGTACTGCAGAATTCCATCCAGCTAGTTAATTGGTGATTGGTTTCAGGCCACATAGCACTATGAGGCATATCCAAGGAAGCCTCTGTGCAGTTTCCCTAGGCATTTTCCCGAATCCCAGTGATTAGTGTTTCAAACAGAATTTAGCAGATTTCTAAAAGTATGTTTGGTGACAGTCATTCCTTAAGTATAATTTTATTCCTTCAATGAGAAAAACAGAAGAAAAGAAAGAAAAACTTGCAACACTGATTTATAATAACTGAGAGAAAAAAAGAGACTACAATTGATTAGTCTGTAAGATGTTAAGATTCCTTAGACACATAATTAATTTGTAAAAGTAACTCAATGTGCTATGACAACAGTCAGATGAAGTGTAAAAGTTCATGTAGCTAATTTTCCGAGAGTGCATTCAGATGAAGTCTGTCACAACTGACAAAAATGAAGGTAACATACATACTTCCATTAAAAGTAGTCCTACAGATCTGACAAAAGAATGCTCTCATTTAATCATTCATGTTATACTGTCATCACCATGCATCTCTGGACATAGTTTGTAAAATTGTCATATTTTACAGTTCTGGTGTTTGAAGACTGCTCTTCCAGCAGACATTAATGCTTTGACTGCAACATGCTACACAATTGTTTGCCAAATTAGACCATAAATTATTTTGGTATGTTAACACTTCTGTATTTAATGTTCGGTATTATTGTTTGGATATAAGCTTTGTCACAGTGATTCAACTAATAGATAAGTTTTTATAGTGCTTTTTTATATACCACATTTTGTCCATGTAAACAGATCTAGGCATACTATAAAGGATTTATAAAGAACCCACTGATTCTTTTTGCAGGGTTTCCAATATCTGTTTTTATTTTTCTATGTTATGTGGACTACTAACACAAAAGTAAATCTAGAATTAAGTGACATAAGAACACAGATATGATCATAAAACACATGCTGGCATGGCAACATTATGTCTTTGCATTGATTCAGGTCACAAAAGTTATTTACCACTCAAAAATAAATAAACATAGATGCAAAAATTCTATTTAAATCTACAGAAAATGTGCACTGTTATAATGACTGTACACTGTGCAGAATACATTTTGCAAAAAGGATGTTTTTATTTCTGTATATATTAATGTTGTTGTTGCGTCTTTCGGCTTTTCCCGGTTAGGGGTCGCCACAGCGGAACTCCGGTCCGCTTATGATTGGCAGTAGATTTTTACGTACCGAGTTGCCAGCTCTGACGCACAACCTTCAATGAAGGTACGCCCATTCACCCATGTCTCACACAGAAGACGCTTTAGCTGAGAATCGAACAGGACAACGTCTTACTGTGAGGCGACAACGCTACCGCAGCACCACCACCGCAGGATCATGCAAGTTAAAAAAGTATGAACAATTTTATAAGTTTCCAGCATTGCTCGGGGTAATAATATAACCTCTAAATAATATAGCATTATTGAGAGAAAACCTGAGTACAAAATGCATGACCAGTCAATATCTGTGATAAGAGCAACATGTCCTGGTTTAGAGCTTTTGATGCCCTATATCCTGTTGTGACAATGTTATCATTAGGTGGTGGACAGTAATTATTTCCAGAACTACAATGGAACACTAGATGGACAAACTTTTCCCCTGTCCTGGTTAAATAGATTCAGTTTCATTCCATGATAAGGGTGAGTGAGTTACAGGTCTTGTTTAGATGGTCCCCAAGTATCATATTTTAAAGTGTTATTTTAAAACACAGCATTTAAAATGTGGCTTTTATTAATAATTGCTGAATGTTTAATTCTACCCCATTGATTTTAGGAACTGTTAATTGTTTTCTTTAATTAATGCAGATCACATTGTTTAAATTTATTTGTAAATATTCCATGCTTCGGAGAAAAAACACTTTAATAAATATTATACACAATTAAATGAAATTACTGAAGTTATTTCTCATAACATACTTCAGATTTGTAATAGCCCAGTAAATAACGGTATTTTTCTTATTAAGGGAGATAGCTGTACTTTCATCTATTTAGCAATGGCTACAATAGTGTCTCTATTTTTTTCTCATTTTTCTGATCTTCGTCCTAATTTTCTTTAATGTTTAACATTTACTGAATGTACTCCTCTTTTAGTTAACATTGTTCCTTGTTTATGTATGAAATATGCTTCATACAAAGATTTACTATTTCTGCAGTTTCAAATTTGACTTGTGAGTCTGGCTTGGTGACAGCCTCTAAAAGTAGCATGCAAAATAAGTGCCCATTTGATAGCAATAAAAGAGATACTGGGCCGAATTCCAAAAGACTTGCTCTCAGTGTAAGTGACCACTTACAACGAGAGCAGGCTGAGAGCAGGTCTTTTGGAATATACCCCCATCCCGTATATAAGCCTATTTTCCACAGGCCTTACACCAAAGTAAGTCACTTATTCTGACAGTAACTCTTTTGGAATCTGGCCAACTGTATCTGTGCTATTTGTTAAGTAGATCAGCAAGAGAGACTTGAAAAGTTTTAAGAATTCTCTTCCCATATCCTTTCTCAGGTCATCTTCTGTCATCACTATTAATCAGCTACCCTCTGCCATATTTCCTTTCTCACTCTCTGCCTCCCTCTCTTTTCATACAGTAAGGTGTCTTAGAAAGGTGTGCCATTTTAGAAGTGAAACACTATGACTCTTAATGCTGCTTTAATTTTCATAGACACAAACTGCAGTAGTGATCTAAGACTTCAAATTTATTTTGTAAAGTCTGTCCATGTTTTTGTCACAGCATAACCAAAACAAAACTAAAAGGCTCTACAGCCATGTTTACATTTTTACAACAGAAGGGCCTGGACTTCATTGAAGTAATCTAGCTGTAAAACTCGATCCTGAGATGAAAATCAGTAGTTTAGCAGCAGCTGCCAAACTTATTTTGATAGATGACTGGTACATATCAAACTGACTGCCTTTGGTAGAGGTGAAATGTTTTCCTCTACCTGGTAAACAGTAGTACATCCCTGAAAATGCAGTAACATTTCCGGTATTCTTTTTCTGTGAAAATTCAGTATGCTAGTATTTTACTACCTACTAAAAGATAATGAGTTACAGCATAGATGAGAATTATTTTCATTAATTATTGTGCCTTGTGGAAGGTTGGGTGCCGGGCTGGCAACTCGACACTGTAAAACTCTACTGCCAATCATGAGCAGACAGGTGATCTGCTGTGGCAACCCCTAACCGGAAAAAAGCCGAAAGAAGAAGAAGATTATTGCTATGTATCATAGTAACCTTTTAGTCTTTTATTTTTCTTTTTTTTTTTTTTAGTTTTTGTACATTATTCCTTGTCTTGTTATTATTACTAGGTTGTTGAGTATTATACATTCCTGTTTTCACTCAAAATTAGTTTAATTTGCTCTGTGCATACAAATTACATTATTGTTTCCTGATATTGATAAGACAGAACCAATACGGGGAACCCTATTTTTTTGGATTAAACAGAAGAAATCTGAACATGTTTTAATGGGTAGCTGCTTTGCAGTTTGCAGTCAAGTTTATGTATTTAAAATACAGCATGTGTAAATTAAAAACATTTGTGTAAGCTGAATTTTGGCCTCTTCTCTATAGGTTTATTTACTGCTTTCCACCAGACTCCTGATTATCATTCAGCAGCTGATAATAATTATATATGATAACAACTCCTACAGAGAAAACCATTAGTTACTGAGACATTTTGATGAAACAAACTCAGATATTATTTAATGTGTGAAATGTATCATTTAATACACTCCCTGATCAACCAGCTGTGTTCAGTAACCGTTAGAACATTTAAAATCATAATTCTATTTGTGAAGAGTACCGTTTGCCTTACATACCAGAAATTTCAGTGGGAAACAAAACGCTGCTTAGTTTTGTGACACATCTTCAGACTGAATCTATGCTGTCAGAATTGAAATTAAAAAATAATAAGCATTCTGTATCTGCGAGACCATGTCATTTAGATGTAGACCGTGCTTTAAGTGGGAAATGATCATTCAGATTCTGAAAGTAGAATAACTGGTGAACTGCTATAAACGCTGTTGCAATTTTGTTTAATTCACTATCTCTGGGTTTTGGTAGTCTGCTGTTTCAGTCATAGGAATATAAACAACAGCAGGAAGGGTGGACAGGCTCCAAGATGCAAAATCAATTGTCCAATATCATACTGTCTAAATAGTACCTACTGATACCTTTGATACCAGGTGGGAGAGAAAAGAGAGGAAAGCTGCTGAAGAAGCTCATTTCTCTGTAGACTATTTGATTATACCAGTTTTAATACAAATATGTCTGTGTTTATCCAGCATTAAGTGCTTAAGACAACCCTTCTTCTGAATAGACAAAAAGAACATTGGACAACAGAATATATAGATGTATGAGGGAGGGTGTCATGTGGTACCAGTAATATGTTACATGGGAATGTTTTAGATAAAGGTATTGGATATCTTTCTTTTTTTTCAGGCTCTGTTGACAATGTATTTTTATTTACAAGGATAAGATGAAAAATGCATTTACAGTTATTGAGAAAAGCAATTGTCAGATCAGATTGGGATCTCAGTTAAGCTGCAGCCTCAACAAAAGGGCTGGAATTCAATAAAAACTACACAGAGGGATTCTCCATGTAGGAATAGTATAGCAGCCCAAACACAGAACATGGCCGCTGAGCTATCCAGGAAAGAAGGCTGGGGGCGTGCTGGGGGCTTGCACAAGCATGCTGACACTGTGCAGATATGGAGGTGTCCGCAGAATACAAATCATCATAAGTTGGTGAAAAACATACAAATGAGGTAAACTTGTGATACAGCAAGCAGAAAGGCACCCGTGTAGGTGCTGTGGCAGTATAAGAAATGTACGTGGTTACAAACTGTGTACTGCAGTATAAATAAGTAAAAGCCCAAAAAAGGTGGATATTGTGCAGTAGGCATGCAAATGGCCAAAGCTATGGCCAGTGAGTTAAAAAAAGCAATGCAAATTATGAAAAGTTAATCTTTTCTTAATGCATATTTTACATTTAAGTGGCGAACAGTGATGCATAAACATGCCATTTTGCAAAAAAAAAAAAATATATATATATATATATATATATATATATATATATATATAAAAACTGTAAAATATGAAATATACACATATGCAAAAGTATAGCATTATAGAGCCCAGCATGCAGAGACATACAATGGCAGGTTACAGTGATTGCTAAGGAGATAGGCCCTGGTGTAGTGCAGTGTCCAGGGTATATGCAATTAAGTGTATGTAAGTGAGCCAGGGTTACTGAATAGCAAAAAGGGCCACCGTGTCCGTAGGTACTAACCATTGTAGGGCTAGAACTGTGTTGGTGTAGGCATAACAGATAGCTAATATCAAAAGGGGGTGTTACACTATGTTTAAGTGGACTGGAGCTTAACGGCACCTTTTTGCACTCAGCTAAGCACAGCTAAGCGGGGGGGGGGGGGTCTGAGGCTGCAAAGCTATGCTTAGCCCCGTGGCGTGTGTTGTAGCTGGTTAAAGTAAAGCTAAGTATGTCCATGTACAGGGGAGAGTCCAAACTGCTGAACAAGGTTTACACTAGCGCCGTGGGTTTCTGTGGCATGCCACAGTGCTTAGCAGTGGAAGAAATAAAAAAATAAATAAATAAGTAAAAGGAAATAGCATGGGAAAATCAATCAAGCATAAATGACTGATAAGCCCTGTTCCACTGACACTAGCCCATTCAAACCTCTCAATGATATAACTGGCAGGTGGAACGTATCATAGTCAGCCAATCACACAGGCTGCATTTGAAGCACACCAGTATAAAGTATGCATGCATCCTTCAGTCTGCTTTTTCCCACATACCCTGCACCATTGGAGTACAGATTTGGGAATTTTAACTGACAAAATGAAAGCGGCTGCTGCTGCTCTGCTACATCAGTATGTGCTAGAGGCTGAGGTCAGTGATGACAATGATGATGCTGACAATAGGCCCAGAGTAAGAAGGAGAATAATGTTCAGGCCCAGGGTAACCTTCCAGAGGATACATGAGCTGTAGATTGTAGAGCGCTACAGGGTGGACAGGGACATACTACAGGAACTCACCAAGTTCTGCCACCCTCATCTCAGATCCAGAGCTAAGAGAGGGGAACCCATCCCAGGGGAAACAAAGGTATGTGTGGCCTTAAGAATACTAGCTATAGGGCACTTTCCAAAGACCTACTGGGACATGATGGGGGTCTCACAGGCATCCGCATCCAGGTTATTCCAACAGTTCCTGGATGTCATGCTAACACATCCCAGTGAACACATTTATTTACCCCACACCCCTGAGGAGAGGACCAGCAATATGCATCTCTTCCACCATGAGCACACTCCCCAGAGGTACTGGGAGCCACAGACAGGACTCATGTGCACATCAAAACACCACCCAGTGAGGAGGATCAAGTCTATGTTAACCACAAGGGGTATCACTCCATCAGCTGCCAGGTTGTGTGCAATGCCCAGGGCATTATCATTAATGTGTGTGCTGGCAGCCCTGGCAGTTATCACAACTCCCATATCTGGCACACATCAGATCTGTACTAGACATTTGCCAGGGGGGACATCCCATACAGCCATCTACTGGGGGATGCTGACTACGCACTGGAACCGTGGATGATGCCACCCATCAGAAATCCACACACACGAGCTGAAGAATGCCATAATGAAACACACACACAAACTAGGAACATAATAGAGCATGTGTTTGGGCTGCTCAAGTCATGGTTCTGCAACCTTTACATAACTGGAGGAGCCCTCTAGTACTCTCCAGCCACATGTGCACACATGTTCATAGTATGTGCCATGCTACACAATATGATCCTGCGGAAACAGCTGGGGCAGGAACATCACAGGGAAAGGACACATAGCCCCCCACCAGTGCCAAGGTCCCCACAGGCAGATGGGGACTTGGAGGAGGAACCCCTGAACCTGTCCCTGTAGATACATGTAGGCATACCCAGTATGCCCTGGCCTTGGCAAAGAGGCAATGCATAGCACACACAATGACAACCTAGGGACCCAGGGACTGACATTTCACTCTGACTCACAGACATAGTAAAAAGGATGCCAGCCACACTACACTACCTGTACCTTACCATGTATAGGCAGCCTTGAAGCACTGTCCTCTCAACTGCTGCAGGCACAAGGTAAGTCACTGTGGTATGCATATGTATAGTATTGCTGCATGTATTCAAGGGAATGGAGTGGGCTACCAGGATAGCAGCAGACAACTGACAGTTATGTGAGACAACAGGGACTCTATGCAAATACTGGCTGCCCCAGAATATGCAGTTGGCCACAAGCCAGAAAAACCTACTGAACTATGTGAGGAACTTACAAACAGCAGGGTCATAGGACAGATCCATGGATGTCAATGTTGGAGTCCCCTACATACCTCTCAACTGCTTAGAGTAAGAAATCTGTACAAAGCCATAAAGAAAAGTGGAACAAAGGCCAAAAAAGTGGGACAATTGTTAAATATTATACTTGCAAAATTATACTTACAAACTTAGAACGTTCATAGAATAACAGGTTTTGCATTAGCATACATTTTCTGAAGAGTATGAAGTCGGAAACTTAAATGCCTGTCATTATTTTCTAACTTCAGTCTTTAATGATTTGCCAGTAATTTGCCAGGAAACCACAATTTTATGAAAAAGGGACCCAAAATATTAGGCAAACATCTGGACATTCTCCAAAATTCTGTACAGTTGAACGGTATGGTCCCCTACCCCGACACACCCTTGTTCCCATACAACTACAATAACATTTATTCCCAGTGCTGTCCCAATCAATTTGCTAACATGTTCCATTTCCACAATATGCAGGAGTCATTGTGCTATGTATGTGTGTGTGTGTGTGGTTAATAGTGTCAGGATGTAGACTGCACTGACTGGTGGCTGTCATGGCTTAGTGGGCTAAGTACATTACTGTGGTCGATAAGGTCCATGGTTTGAGACTGGCTGTGCCTAGTATTTTGCATGTTAGCTACACCTACGGTAGGAGTTCTACAAACTGTCCAGATGTTAGTATTTTCTACTGCAGGAATGCTGGACAAAGGAGGGACAGGGGGCCACAGATATGGACAGTACACAGCTTTGAGTAAACTAGATATTACCTAGTAGAACAGCAGGTTATGACAAGTCAGTGTAGCATCAGGATATAAAGGCTGCCACATAACTGTGTCAGTACTGACAGCAAGTCAATGGGCACCATCCATACCCCACGAATGACAGGGTTTCGCAGAATGTCCACACGTATGCCTCATATATCTGTTCCATTTGCCATGACATTGCATTTCTCTGGCAAACCAATAAAGGTTGATGTGGAAACATAAATGATAGTTGAGATGCAGACTTCATACCCATCAGAAAATCCAAGCTAATACAAAACCATTCTACCAACTAAGTTTGTAAGAGCAATATTAAGATCCTGTCCCCATGTTTGGGCCTGTGTCCTAGTGTTATATATGGCCCTGTACAGATGTCTGGCTGTAAAAGTTTGAGAGGTATGACCAACATGTAGCCTTATAATAACAGTGCAACACAAACCATCTCAGGTCTGCAGCAGATGTATGGAGCACAATGCTGGACAACCTGCAAAACAGGTACAGTCAGAGATGTGAAGTCCGTAACCCTGTGTGTGGTGTTACAACTTCTACCCCAGTTACACCATAGCTACAACTACATAGGGTAGCAACTGTGGACAAAACTTGAAACTGGAGAAGAGCAGGACAAAGTGCCACATATAAGGGGAAGGAGGAGCCACTGGCCAGACAAATGTAGAATGTGCAGACTACAACACCACATGCAGTAGCATGGGTTCACTGCAGTGTATGGAGTCAGTAGCCAAATGTCTGTCAGCCATTTCTCACATTAATCTATATTGATCTGCCACTGACATACCAGGAAATCACAGTGCTATGTAAAATGTATCACACATATTATGCAAAAACTCTGCTCAGTCCAATATCCTCTGTACCCACCCTAGATATAACTCAGTTAATAAGAATAGCACACAGCCAGGAGATCACTCAGCAAGTATATCAGTGAGGTGCTGGACTGTTTAAACAGGTTCATCAGCCAATTGTCTGTAGCACACAAAATCCTGGACCGGAGTACAGGGAGGTCTGGCCTGGAGTACCACTGTTAGTATTGATGGTCATACTGGGCATGCTCCTACACTTAGCTAATTTCAGCCCATGTCTGAACGCACATCTGACTAGAACTGTGATGTCCATATATGCCTGTGCATACAGAGAGCTATGTACACCTTAACTGTCTCTTCACACCCCTGTCAGACATGACTACCCTCATCTATCCATATGTGGCACATATAAGATATATCTGGATCTGTTGGGTGTGATATACATACATATATATATATAAGTAACATATACCATTTATAGAGAGGCAGAAGCAGGGGGAGAGAGAGACAGAGAGAGAGAGAGAGAGAGACCCTGAAAGGCATAGAGTGATGTAGTGCTGCAGCCAATCGTACACCAATTGTAACCAGTGGCACGTGCAAATAGTATGATGAGCTCCGTTGTGTAATACTAGTTAGGTAGGGGTTGTAATCTCGCATCACCTGTCATGTGTGTGTGTGTGTGTGTGTGTGTGTGTGTGTGTGTGTGTGTGTGTGTGTGTGTGTGTGTGTGTGTATATGTGTGTGTGTGTGTGTGTGTGTGTGTGTGTGTGTTTGTATCTATTACACATACAGCAGAATACACAAGCCCAACAGGCTTATGTCTGTGTAATGGTCACCCATTTTATGGCTCTGTGACTAGAGTTCCTATTAAATGATCGAAGGCGCATTCTTTCGAATACATCTTGATCGAACTTGAAAGCATGAAAAGGCAAAATAGCAAAACGGCATATAAGCATATTCTTTCCCTGGGAAAGAAATAGCTTGGCTGCTTCTGTTACTTTGCCATTTTTGTCACTGTAGTGTAATCTCAGAGTTGGTATATTTAAGTAGGGGGTGTGGGGGGCACAGCCCCTCCACATCAGGGGTGTGGGGGGGCAAAGCCCCCCCTCCCCACACTTTATGCAATGTTTTATAATTTATTTATTTATTTTTTTTAAATGTGGAACAGCAATTTTTTTCCCTTGGAAAAAAAATCGCTGTTCTAAGCATTCGAGGTTGTAAGCTTTCACTTACATGGGTTCGATAAATCATCGTTCACTTTTGTAAGCATTCAATGATTTAACATAGACCCTGTGACTAGTGTCTTCCACAACAGTGGCCTACCGGTCAGCAGCTACTGATGTCATCCACTACAACAGCAGTGGCAAACCCTCTCCAAATGCATAAGCCCCGTGGTGCATGCAATAAGAACAGAGCACTATAGTGTAGATAGGTAGTGGTTCTAATCCCAACAATGGCAACTCAGTGAGTTTGTGTGTGTGTGTGTGTGTGTGTGTGTGTGTGTGTGTGTGTGTGTGTGTGTGTGTGTGTGTGTGTGTGTGTGTGTGTGTGTGTGTGTATTTAAGTATATTCCCTTGTGGCTGTGTGTATTCCCTGCCTATGTGTGTGCAATGCCAATACATTTTAAGGCCTTTTCCACCCTGTTGACCCCCATTGCACTACTTTACTGGGCATGTTGATGTCATCCACCTTAGCTGCACCTTTGGACACTCTCCAGCCATATAAGCTCTGTGGCACACTCGACAAGTACGTAGCACTATAGTACATACAGCTAGGTAGGTAGGGGTTCCTATCCTAATACTGGCAACTGTGTTTGTGTGTCTGTGTGTGTGTGTATGTGTGTATGTGTGTGTGTGTGTGTGTGTGTGTGTGTGTATGTATATCCCCTTTGCAGCAGTGTGACTGTGTTAGAGTTACCACCGTACTCTCAACACCTTAGAGCAAGACATCTGGATAAAGCCATACAGAAAAGTGGGACAAAGGCCCAAAATTAGGGTCAATCTTTAAATATTGCTCTTTCAACCATAGAAAGCAGATAGTGTAACAGGTTGTGCATTGACATGCATTTTACAAAGGGTATGAAGTCTGCAATGAAAATATCTGTCATTATTGTCTAACGTCAGTCTTTTATCATGTGCCACTAATTTGCCAGAAAAACACAATGTTATGACAAATGGATCTGTGCTGCAAATTTTCCCTTAGAACTAGGCAAGCCTCAACTCAAGTGCTTCAGATCAACTGCTCTTTTTGCAGCACTTGCATAACCCAAATCAGCACTTGTCCAAATCTCCTAGACAGCACTATTATTTTCCAAGTCTCCTAGACAGCACTATTATAATACAGCATAAGACCCTCTACTGTCCACAAGACAAGTGAAATTTACTTTTCCATGTCCAGAGGTCAGCTTCAGGTGTACTCTCCAGTTCATCTGGTGGAATTTGGCATCCTGAGGCAATGTCACAACTGCCTCATGTATACAGACAACCCTCTCCTCTTACCTCTAGACACAAACACTTGTGAGAGATGCAAATACACAGCCAGACTGGAGGCTAACCGCTCTCAACCCATGACTGTAACAGACAGTCAAGAGGAGAAGAGACACACTATCACACCACCAGTCACACATGGATCTACAAAACAAGCACCAGCAAAACATACACATAAATACACAAAAACATATTCGGAGGCACTAGGTACCAATCTGAAAAAGAAACAGGGCCCTCCAAAGCAGACAAGCAAGCAACCTGCACCTCCAAACACAAGCCAGAAAACACATAATTCACCTCAGCAGTGTGCCTCACAACAGCCCCTAAGGCAAAACACTATACCCAACACGCTAGTAATAGGAGACTGTATAGTAAGGCACACAGATGTTCCACTCACCAGGCTGAACAAGGAGAAGGTTACTGTCAGCTGTCACTGTCGCCACATAACACAGGCACTTAGGTCACTCCAGAACAAGTACAAGTATGACGCTGTCACTGTACATGTTGGTGTGAATGATCTAAGATGTACTTCCCTGGACTACATGAAAAGAGACATTGAGGACCTCTCTGATCATATAGCCCAAGCTGGTATGACCCTGACCTTGAGTAGCATACTACCTTCACCTAGAATGATACCACAATGCAAAGACAAAATGATCAATTTCAACAACTGGCTAAGCTTCTGGTGTCATTCTAAGGGGATCCAGTGTCTGTCTGCCTGGGATGACATGATAGACAAGCCTCGCTGTTTCACCAGAGATGGTTTGCACCTGTCACCCCTAGGCTTTCGAATACTGGCCAAGGCTCTTGCCATCCCCATAGTGCCTTTTTTAGGCAAGGCTGAAAGGACAAACCAACCACCGTAACCAGCACAGGTAACCAAAAACTAAGGGTAATGCTACTCAACGCCAGAAGTCTCAACCTCAAAACGCACACACTCGAGGCACTCCTCAGTATGGAGAAAACCGATGTTTGTGCAGTGACAGAAACTTGGTTCAAGGCTCCAGAGGGCACCCCAGCACTACCAGGTTACAGTTCATATCATACCTTCCGGCCTCAGTTACCGGATCGCAGTACAAAGGGTGGAGGTGTATCCATATTCATCAAGCATACCCACATCTCCAGGTTAGTGGCGTAGCATGATGCCCCAGAGATCATCCATGCGCAACTATCAGCAGGCAAAACCACATTTCAAGTCGTAGCCTGTTATAGATCGCCCACCATGTCCCAAGATGCTCACTCAGCATTCCTTGAGGCATTGGAAAATATAAAGGTCCTACCCAACACCATAATTTCGGGTGATTTCAACTACCCTGGTACAGACTGGGCAAACTACCAAAGTTCTAACTCCTATGCCCAGTGGTTCACAGAATTTATAAATTCAAATGCCCTTGAACAACTGGTATGTTCTCCCACTAGAGGGTACAACATATTGGATTTAGTCATCACAAATATGGGTGCCCATTGTACCACACCCATTATCACTCCCTCTCTGGTCAGATTAGACCACAAACTGATAACCCTGGACATCCTCACCCCTTCACCTCCCCCAGTCAAACAAACCATCATAAAAAAAACTTTCCAAAGCAAACTTCAAACTACTTGCATCTGAAGTGGAAAGCTTCACTATTCCCTTGCAGAAGGATAATGATATCCAGGATGTGGAATCCTACACCAAAGCACTCTATATGCATCTTCAGGATTGCATGGACGATGCTATCCCAAATAAAACCAAGACTCCTTCCTCAAGCAAGAAGAAACCAGTCTGGTGGACCCCTGCCATAAGCAAACTATACAATAAAAGGAGGAGACATACAAAAAAGGCCAAATCTCAAGTAGAAAAATCATCCCTGATCAGCATTAGTAAGAAATTGAGGGCCCTCATCAAGTCAACTAAAGCCAATTTCGAAAATAAAGTTGCCAAGGATGCCAAGGATAACCATAAGGCCTTGTATGGTTACATCAAAAACCAAATGGCAATGCTCAGGTCTGTTCTGAGCTAGTACAAAATGGAACAAAATACATTGACCCCACTGACATTGCCAACATCTTGGCTGACAGGTTCAGTGCAAATCCCCCCCCCCCTCACCACCTGCAGGGCCTATTACTATTCGAGGGGATTGTGTAACTCCAATTATTACTGATAAGTTGGTTAATAAGGCTCTATCTAAAGCTAAAAACACTGCCTCCATGGGACCAGATGGTGTCCCGGGCTGTGTCATACGCGAGCTCCAAAAGGAATTAACCCTGCATCTGAATACCCTGTTCAGTCTCAGCCTCTCGACAGGATATGTGGCCATAGAATGGCGCACAGCAATGGTGGTTCCGATGCACAAGGGTGGGCACACAACCGACCCTGGGAACTACCAACCAATAAGCCTGACCAGTCTGATCTGTAAGGCAATGGAGCGAATCATTATGGAACTCATAAATGGAGAGATTGGGAAACTCCAAACACTTGACCCCACACAGTTCGGCTTCGTCAAGGGCAGATCATGCCTCCTGAACATGGTGGACTTCTTTGAGACAGTTACTCAGGTTATAGATAAGGGAAAGGAGGTACGCACAGCTTACCTTGACCTTGCTAAAGCATTTGACACCATTCCCCATTCCGGTATTATTGATAAACTCACCAACCTGGACATAAACTCTTATGTCACAAGATGAATCACAAACTGGCTCTCAGACAGATCCCATAAAGTAAGAGTAGCGGGATCTATGTCCGAATCCAGACCAGTAATGAGCGGTATGCCTCAGGGCTCTGTCCTGGGGCCCCTCCTGTTTGGCATATACTTCTCAGAAGTACAGGCAAGCATTGAAGGGCTGTGGCTGACCAAGTTTGCGGATGACTGCAAACTGGGTGCTATAAGAGAGTCTCCGGCCGACATGGATATCCTCCAGAAGGGCCTTAATGAGACTGATGCATGGTGTCAAAGCCATGGTCTCAAGCTAAATGCTAAAAAATGCGTAGTAATCCCCTTTGGAAAAAAACAGAGTACCCGCAAACTACCACATAGGAGGTAACCCCCTGAAATCTGAAGAAGTAATAAGGGATCTAGGGACCCAAGTAGATAGTCAGCTATCCTATGATAACCATGTTGCCAAGGTGGTTAGAAAATCCTTCTATGTGACCCATCTGATCATGAAAGGGTTTGCATCAAGATCTAAGGATGTAGTGGTGCCCCTCTACTCTTCCCTCATCAGACCCATTATTGAGTGCAATGCACCAAATGGAATGTACCTGGCCAGGCATCTCCAGCAGCTGGAGAGACCACAGAGGTACCTTACTAAGAGGATTACTGGCCTCAAATAGTTGCCCTATACAGCACGATTGAAAAAACTAAGGCTTTTCTCTGTTACATACCACCTTCTCAGAGGTGATCTCTGTTTAACATACAGAGCCATGTCCAACCCAGAACTGTTGAACATGCTCCATCTTAGCAAAACCAAATCTACTCGAGCTACGCGCTTTAGGGATATAAACCTCAGCACAACAATGAATAGAACATCCTGGAAGGATAGATTCCCTTCACAAAGACTTCCCTTGCTATGGAACAAGGTCCCGATCTACGTAAGACAGAGCCCCTCACTATCACTCTTCAAGAGGAACCTTGACGAGTAGATGGGTAACAGAAAGTTCACACCAGGTATCATACCAACAGCTCTACTAGATAGGGGCCAAGGGTACTAGCTGTTAGATCAAGGGCCTAGGGAACTAACCAAAGGGGTGGTGAATACCGCACAACATGGCTGGGCTAATATATGCCTTCGGGCAGATAGCCCAGTACCTACCTATGAACCTATGAAACTATGAACCTGTGAACCTAAAATATGTGGCAAACATCAAGACATTCTGCAGAAATCTGTACAGGTGAGAGGTATGGCCACCCTTGTCCCACCCTGCAGGTTGCTAAAGTTGTGTAATAGTTGCATAACCCAGTTATGTCACATCAGAAGCACCTTATAAGGTTCATAGGTTCATAAGTGTTTACTAGGCTAATGACCACAAGGGCCTTTTTTAGCCTAGCCATGCATCCCAAATCTCTGACAAGTTCTGATACCTTTGATAAGTGTAGGCATGGACCTGAGATATGAACCATTTACAGGTTACCTGTTTGCATTATAGACAGAGGTGCCAAACCAGGGATGAATTTCAGGTTTCCCATCCAATTGTCCAAGTTGAACTTGAACTGGGTTAGGGAGGAACTCTGTTTCACATGGATGGAGAGCCTGTTCCATAGACAGGGTAGTCTCTGGGATACAAACGTATCTCTCCAGCAGGTCCTATTTATATCATAGGCTAGGTTTAAGTCTTTAGCATGGGTAATTCTGGCACTGTTTGTTTTGTGGATATGCAGGAGGTCCATCAGAGTGGGGTCTGATAATGCCCTGTATGCCAGTCATAGATGTCCCTCAAAAGCCTGTAGAAGACAGAATACAGGGATAGGGCCTTGAGGTGGTCTGCATAGGACATACTACTTATGCCCTGTATTGTTTTAGTGAGGAACCTCTGTGGACGTTCCGGTTGTTGGATATGCATGGTTAGATACATACAAAATGGGGCACTGTACGCAATGATAGGTCTGATGAATGCTGAATACAGCAGAACAATGACTTCCTTGAACTTAGATGCCATACCTTTGCTTATAAGTTGTGCAACATAGAATGATTTCCTCACCACTGTAGACACGTGATGGTCAAAGGCTAGATTACTATCTATGTGTGTCCCTAAGTCCCTGACCACTGGGTCAACTCTAAGGGGTGTGTTGTCAATAGGATTATTACCAGGGATGGATGACTTCCCAAAGGATACTATTATGCATTTCTTGGCATTTAGTTTTAGTCCATGGCTCTGACACCAGTTGTTTATCTGTGCCAGCCCCTCCTGGAGAACATTTGTGTAAGTGTGAGATTCATTGACAGCTTCTAATTTGCAATCATCTGCAAAATTCGTCAGCCAGAGACCACTGACATTGGCCTTGACTTCTGAGAAGTAAATGCCAAAAAGGACCGGTCCAAGGACTGATCCCTGAGGGACTCCACTTGTGACTGGCCTCTTTGTAGAGGTGGACTCCCCAATTCTAACTTCCTGGGTTCTGTTTGTGAGCCAGTTGGCTACCCACTGGGTGACATATGGGTTTGTACCTAACCTCTTGAGTTTGTCAGCAATGCCCTAAGTGGGGTATTGTGTCAAATGCCTTGGCCTGGTCAAGGTAGGTAGTGTGAACGATTTTGCCCTAATCCATTGCTTTGGTGACCTTCTCAAAGAAGTCCACCAGGTTGAGTAGGCATGATCTGCCCTTGACAAAACCAAACTGGGTTAGGTCCAGTGTCTAGAGGTTTACTATGTCTCTATTGATCATCTCCATGATAATTATTTCCATGGCTTTACATATATGACTAGTGAGACTTATGGGTCTGCAGTTTCCAGACTCTGTAGATGGCCCACCTTTATGCAGAGGGATGACTGTTGCCTTTCTTCATTCATGAGGCATAAATCCTGTTTGGAGGTTACAGTTAAATAGTAATTCCAGAGGTCCAGATAGGTCATGTTTATTGCTATTTAGAAGGCATCCTGGGATATTGTCTGGGCCCATTGATGCAGTGTTCTTGGTCTTAGAGAGAGCATTAAGGACCTGTTCCCTAGTGATAGTAGGGGGAGCTATATTTGATGATATTTCCTGAGGGAAGGTTGAGGGGGGAGAGAGGAGTAACGTTGGAGCTAACTTTATCAGCCAGGAGGTTTGCAATATCTTCTGGTTCAGTATAGGTGGTTCCATTTACAATGAGCTCTGTACACAGTTGTGTTGCCTTTGAGGTTGTGGACATAGCTAAAGAATGCTTTGTGGTTGTCCATGGCCTGGGAGGCCAAACTTACCTGAAATATAGCTTTGGTAGACTTTATTTGTCCTCTGACTTGTTTGTTTAGTTTGATGAGAGTGCTTTTATCCTGCTGGGTGCTGCACCCCCTAACTGTTATACATCCATTTGATTTTGTGATTCCATGAGAGTGGCTTGTTTTCTGAGTTAGTTCTGTACTTCTTCCTGGTCGGTACGGCTACATCTGTGCAGCTATTAACATGCTTGTACAGGGTTTCTGTGAACAGTTCTGCACAGGCAGAAGTGTTCTCAGGGTTTATGGGACTTAAAATTTTGCCAGGTTCTCACTTAATAGCAGGCGGTTAGCCTTAGAATAGTTCCTGACTATTCCCGGTTGAGCTAGGGATCCAGGTTTTATTTTTACTTTAAAGGAGACCATTTTGTGGTGTGACCTTACCAGGGAGGGCATTACAGTAGGGGGTGTACAGAACTCTCCCATATTAGTGAGGACCAGATCCAATATGGTTGCACCCCTGGGTGGTGTATTGACTCTCTGGTCCAGGGAGTTTGTGTTTACAAAATCCAGGAACCTCTGTGCATGTATGCTTTATGTTGTATAAGATTCCCAGTTAATAGTGGGGTAATTAAAGTCACCCATGAATATGGTATTGGGTTGGATGGTTAGTGTTTCTAATAAGTTTAAATACATGATATGGGTTTTCTGGGTCATAGAGGGGGACCTATAGCTTGCAAGGAAGTGGTATTGGATTTTACCTATGGTGATTTGAACATGGAGCAGCTCAAGTGCATTGCCCTGTTTGACCAGCCTTGAAGCATATTTATTTTTGATATAAACAGAGACACCTCCACCTTTAGTCCCTGCCTGTGAAGTAGCTGGTCTAAATGAGTGGAAGGCATTATAACCTTGCACTTTTGGTGTGTTCTCCATGGCTATAAACCATGTCTCAGAGACCGCACAGACATCAGCATTCTCTAGTGTAAAAAGAGCTTCCAGGGAGTACAGTTTTTTGTTTAGGCTCCTAGCATTTAGCAGTAATACCTTTAGATTTTCTTGGTTTTGATTTGCTATGTCGGACGTACATTCAATTTGGCATTGCCTAAAAAAGGCACTATGGAGGAAGACAATGTTTTAGCAAATATTCAAAAGCCTAATGAGGAGAGGTGCAGACCATCCCTGGCAAAGCAGCATAGTCTGTTGACCACCTCCTTCCATGATGACAAATATTGCACCCCCTTAGAATGACACCAGAAACTAAGCCAGTTATTAGTCAGTCATCTTTTGTTTGTATTGTGGCATCATCCTTGGAGAAGGTAAAATGCTGCTCAATGCAAAGCTCATACCAGCCTGAGACAGATATTCCAAAAGCTCTTTGATGTCTCTTTTCATATAGTCCAGGGAGTTATGTCTCAGGTCATTTACTCCAACATGGACTATGACTGAGTCGTATTGGTAAATGTGGTCCAATAACCTGAGTGCATGAATAATGTGGTGGATTCTTGCCCCTGATAAGCAACTGACCATAACTATCTCCTTACTCAGCCTGGTGAGAGGGACATCAGTGTGTCTCATGATGGAGTCTCCAATGACTAGAATGCTGGATTGTGTGTTGACTTGCCTTATGGGCTTAGAGGTAGAGGCTCCATGAGATGTAGCTCTATGTGCTGATCTGGGTGTTGTTTTGAAAGAGTGTGTTTGGGGCTGCTGAGGGTACTTATGTGTACTTTGCCTAGGAGGTATTTGTGGTTTAGGAAGGTTACATGTAAGTGCCTCAGTATAAGTGGGTCTATATGTCTGCTTTGAATTGTGCATGATGGGTGCAGTATATGTCCTACTGACAACCTTATTGACATTAGGTGTACTTTTGTGTGAGAACTTTGCCTCCAGTGACATTGTGTAAATACATAACTCACATATCATATCAGTTTGATTGAGATTTAACTGGTTGTTAGTAAACATGAGGCAATTTCTACATTGTCGCAGGATGCCCATATCCACCAAGCCAGTAATGGAGACAGTAATGAAGTTCATATCCATGGCAACAGACCCTTTTTTATTGATTAGACTGCTGGAGTGAAAATATCAATCACTGTCAGGAGTATCTGGTTTGCAACTATGTGGACAGTGCTTGTCACTGCAAACTAGTTGTTTGGTGTGCAACTAGATACTGGAGAAATTTCAATTGTGCGTTTAGAAGAAAATGTCACTCAAGGTGTCTGAGTCAGTTCAGAGCACTGCCAAACACTTGAGGGGAAACTAATATGTAGACCCTGAAAATTTAAGATGAAGTATTTATACATATATTCTGAAGTTGGAAACAAATCAAGCAGTACTTACTGAAAACAAAGAATTAGGTTGTCAAGAATGATGAAAAGAGGGGAGTTGCATGAATGGCTACTGCCTGGCTACTACTAGTGCTGGTCTCACCACAGCTTCACTCTGTTGGGATACAATACTCCTTTCCTTCTTCTCTCACCAGAAGGAAAATTTTAGGACCAATCCCAAGAAGAGAAGCAGGCCACGACCTGTTTGGTGATACACAGTCTTGTCCCAGATGATGCAAGGGTCTGTAGACTTATAGCCTTTTTCTGGTAGATGCCTCAAAAAGCAACCAGGCCAATCAGGTACATTAAGCAAAGATATTCACTCTCCAACCAGAAACAGTCAGGAATAAATGCACTCTGCTCCCACTCTCAGCAGGATCAGAATATAAGCACAGATTCCAAGCTGTCACCTATAAAGCAGTTATTAGGCTTTCTGGTGATCAGCAGTCTCCAGGAAATAATGTCACTGTACTCCTTCTCTCACCAGGAGAAAACAGAAACATTAATCCCAAGATGTCTACTGAGAGGCAGAATGTGGGCACTCCAATAACTGGTGGTCTTTCAATAGATGCTTAAAGGTAAGATGAAAAAAAAAGGTTTATCCTAAACACTGCATTGTGCACAAAGCAGTTTGATATGAACATGGGTAACTTATATTTTAGCTTTCTAAAAAAGTTACGTTTTAGTGGACAGCCACTATTTTAGAGCAAGATAGATTGAAAGGGGGTGGGCACTTTTGTATTCTGGTACTATGTTATACAGTAAGATGGCCAATAAATTTAAACAATTGAAGGGGAGTGATTTCACAAAATGATAATTTTGTGCTTACTCATACCAGCCAGTAAAAGCATAGAGGAAACGAGATATATGGTAAAATTAACCTAAGGGGCAGGCAACTAGAAAGACAGTGGTATTTAAGAACACAACAGTGACAGGGTGGGAGGGTAGGAAAAATTATTTCTGTCTGACTCACAAGAGACAGAGCTGTGGTCTTTTAGTTAAAAGCAGAATACAAGTAAAACACAGTGTAAAGAAAACAAATCACAGTATACAAAATAGAAAAAAGGCAATAAAGTAATACAAAATACAACAATAAAAAGCAAACTAACCTTTCCCTCACAGCAAGCTGTGATAGAGTTTGGGTAAGCCTTTCCAGTTAATGTAAAGAGAAATAGTATAAGCTATGGAAATGTGACACAAAGAAACCATCATACTGGAAAACCAAGAGAATTCCTGTCCATTGCACTTGCCATGGGTATGGTTTGTCCTGCCAACTCTCACAATAATACAGGAATTGTCCTACATTGCACATTTGATAAGATGGCAAACCTACTCTTTGTTGCCCATGTGTGTGCAATATGTAGACATGTGATGGCCTTGTGAGTACCTGCTGTCTCCAATGACCCACATGTATCTAAGCATGAATGCTTACTGCCACCACCAACATTTGTAGGTACTGCCTAAGGGTGTGGTGACTGTAAGTAGTGTGCTGTCTGTCATTGACCCACCAAGTGATCTTAACTCACTGCAATGGGGTCATACATCAGGTATGGAATGATGCCAAGGTCCTGGCATCAAGCTGAATGCAGAAACAGTACCATCATACCATACAGCAAAGACATAGCCCCACTATTTCCCACATCAGTAGCAACCCCATAAATACACAATGTGCATTGAGAGACCTGGGTAGTCAGGTTCATAACACTGTTGCATTCAGCCATCAAGTATCGGCAGTGGTCAGAAAAGGCTTGTACGTGATTCACCACATAGGTAAAGGGACTGCATCCAGACTAATGGTGGACATTACCTCTGTATAGTCCTCATTCAGTACAACAATAATTTAGTGTCATAGCCCATTTGGTATGTACCTATCCAGACATCTGCAGCAACTGGAAAGGCCATAGTAATATCTACAAAGGTAATCCATGGCCTCCAACACCTGTTCCATGCAGAAAACCTCAAATCAGTAGTGGCCCACTCAGCATTGGAAAGGTTGTCCATAGGTGGTCTGTGCCATGCCTAGATGGCAATGTTGTGCCCATATATGTGAGTGTAACTCTTCGTGCATTACCAGCACAACAGGCCTGAATCTGATATGTGACATCAAGAGGCTGTCCTGTCACAGGAATACACTTCCCAGAAATGTCAGAGTACCATGCAGACCCTCATCAAGTGCAGCCGTGATGAGTGGATGGAAAACCACAAATTTGTCCCAGGGGTCGCACCTGTGTCCCTCATGGACAGGGTCAACAGGTGTTGATAGATGACTCTGTTGGAGATAAAGTAATGGCTAGGCTTCTAAGGGACCCAGGGCCATTAATCTAGTAACCCTTCTATGATCTTATGAACCTGTGATCCTACAGAACTCCCAGGTGACATGTATCAAGAGTAGCATGCTGTGTCAAGGGGTATGCATGCAAGATTACACTGTCCAGCCCCATTGTCCCTCACATGCTATTCTACACATATGCACCTAGATGACCATGCACATATATAGCCGTACCTTGCCGATGTCACATTTCTGTATTGCCGCTATGCCATCCTGGGCTGCTGTATTGGCAGCAGGTCCCGATGATGTACACAAAGAGACACCTGCAACAGAAACAGAATAAGGTCTGGGAGACAACAGTCATTCAGCAATACTAACAGCAATACAGCATCATGACACAATGGTACATACACTTTGATGTGTACACATGACAATTGCCAGCATAAAACACCTTACAGGGCATAACACTACTGCACTACAAACTGTCATTAACTGTACTATATTCACCCTGTGCATCAGACACATATTAGCATGTCCCTGCATCTATGGTATGGATGACAGGGATGTGACTCAGGTATCATCACATACACAGGGATGTGGGGTTACCAAAGGCCTAGGCTGTGCCACACAATTGACATTATGTATGTGTGTCTGGAGGGGTGCTGGACAGCTGGGCCATGGAAAGGAATTGTGTGTGTCTGGTGGTGGCCTGCATGTGATAGTGATGTGTGAGTGTGTGCATATACACAGTCAAGCCATGTGCCATCTCTACAGGAGGGTGTGTAAGACATCTGTGGACTGTACATGGCAGAATGGACAGTTCATCATCTCTGGCCATGGACACGGGAACTGGTTCCACCAGGAGTGGCACTGGCACCACCATGCCCAGGGCCAGATGCAGTAAAACTTTCTGACAGTGACTGGTGTCTGCTGGGTCTGTGTGCCTCACAGCACACCCAGGACCACGTGCCCATGGCCTGCCATGTTGTGGTGTGGACAACACCCTCCCTTTGGTAGTGCTGGTGGTACTGCCAATGCAGGAGTGTGACTGTGCATAGCCACATGAGCTCTCAGCTGATGTTGTTGCTGACCTATCTCTACGTGTCCAACGCCCTCTCCCACCACATTTTAAAGCACAGACATTGCAAGGTTAAGGACTGACAATATCTCACTCCACCTTCTATCCACTACATCAGTGAAATGATGTAAGGCATCACCAATGCTGTGGAAGGAGTCATGCATGCTAGGCAGTGTGGCATCCATGACCCTGAGCATCTGTCTAGTGTACCATTCACAACATGCCTGTGCCTCCATGATGGACCTAAACATGCGTCAGGTGACATGTGCTGTGACACCTCTGACAGGTGGTGAATGGGCAGCAGCCCTCCTTCGAGCACCCCTGTCAATCTGCCTGTGTGGGACCTCACCAGCTTTCTGGCTATGCCTAGTGTCTACAGTCACAGATGCCATAGTTGCCACACTCTTCTGTTCGATGCCATCACCCTCTGACTGTCCAATATCTGTGGCTGCAGGGGACTGGGTATGTTTGGGCATACTGACTGTGTATGAGGACATTGGGGGAGGAAGTGGGATGTCAACCAATGGGACAGATTCAGCCCCCAACAACCCCACCTCTGCCTTATTATGGCCACCATCATCATCAGAGTCCAATGAGACACTGACATCAGGTTGTGAGGGGGGCACACTCCAATCCCCATGGTCACCTGTGAGGGGAGGACAACATGACTACATTAATTTCTGCACTATAATGCTTATAATGCCTGCTGATCCACATATACATAAACACACACAGGTGAGGTGCCACAAATGCATTATATAGATCACACTTTATGACTGATGCCATGCACAACACGCAAGCAGACCACAACAGACACACACAAGACAGGCCCTTAACAACATTCAGTGCAGCTACGTCTGATTACTGTTGCTACTACTATAGACCTGTGAGATAAGTGACATTTCAGTGTGTGTGATGGACCTTCACCTAAAACAAAGTGCACCTGTTTCGACAACAGTAATGCACCCCTTTAGAGCAGATTGCCTACACCTTCACAAAAATACATGCTAATATGTTACATGTCCTGCAAATATGCTACTGTGATTACCGATGTCATGCACTGCAGTGAACCCCTCCACAAGTGAATATGCAAGTATTGCAATATGGCTTAGCTTAACAGTCGTGTCCTTGGCAAACTGGCAGTGCTTAACATGCCTAGGGTAAAGAAGAGCCATAACAAAAACAGTTCCACACTCACCGTCTACACCATGATGGACCCTGGCCACACCAGAGGTACCTATGGATTTGTGTGGGAGAGGTATTGTCAGCAGACACAAATGTGGCATTGGTACAAGATAATATCTGCATATATGAACATGTACAGTACAAACTGTGATACTACATACATTGCTGACATTCACAATATGTGTGCACACGTGTGCATTACAGCCCCCCCCCCAAAAAAAATGCATATTGACCTGACATATGTGTACAGGTATGCAAAGGCTGCCACTATGAATGTTACAGTATTAACGTGAAGACAACTGAATGCTTACCTGGATGCTCATCAGATGTGAAATCTGTGCCACCCACCTCCATGACATATAGTGTTATTGATTCTTGTGAGCTGGTGGTTAAACCCAGGTTTGCCAGGAACTCCTCTGTGGCTGAGAGTGGTTTTTGTGTAGCAGGCCTTCCGCTTTCCTGGTCCCTGCCCAAAAGCTTTGGCCCTTTGCTGTGCATGATGTATCGGATCAGTGGCCCGGTGTTGGACCTGCTCATAGCTCCTGTCATGCTGGCCCACATGATAAACCAATGTCATAAGGTCTGCCCACAGTGCAGCTCGTTCTTGCTGGTTATGGTGACTCCTTGACAGCAGCATCCGGTGATGGAGTCTCAGGGCATCAATTATGGCAGCGGTCCCAGCTTCTGAGAAAGATGGATTCCTATGACAGTACATCCCACCTGAAAGACATGAAGAGGGGAACACATCACAGGGCCACATACATTGCTCATCATTATGTACACACCCGCACATCCACATTTGCCACCACTACCCACCACTAACTCCTATATCATATCTCCCCATCTATCACCACAGTATGTTTGTGGTTATCAGCAACCTAGTGGCAATACATCATGCATTGCCCTCCTGATCATGATGTTTCCTCCTACATTCTGCATGTCCTATAAGGTGTTCAAATGTATTGTCCTGTTGCACCTATGACTACTTGTTCATAGCCTGTTTAAATTGTATGCAGTGGTGTCAGCCTCCTACTGTTGTATTAAGCACCTGGGCTGTAGGCCCACCCCTTATGTCTCCCTGGCCTTCCACCCCCAGATTCTGGACTATATGGCTGGACAATGTCCTACAGTTTCCCCTGCCAGTCCAGTGGATATGGGTATCCTGGCACAGTGAAGCACCTGCCTCATGTACATGGATGGACAACCATCTACTATCACCAGCAAGGAACACACTGTGTGAGGGATGCAATGAGATTAGGAACCTATAGTCCATGCTTTCTCCCTGTCAAGCCTGCATATCTGTCCCCAAACAGGTTGTGAATACAATCAGTACACCTCACACACAACCCACACTTACACAACACACACACACACACACACACACACACACACACACACACACACACACACACACACACACACACATACACACACATATGCAGAGGTCCCCAACATCCACATCCACAAACAAAGGAGACCTCCAAGGCAAAGCCACAAATGAATGCCACAGCCCTATGCAGTACATACCACACATGGCCGTACACCTGTGTCCCACAGCCACCATATCACATACGCCAAAATCCACCATATCACATATGCACTGCTATCTCTCACCAACAAGTACTGTCATGAGTCTGTCACAGTCCATGTTTGTGTGCCTGAGCTGAAATGTACATCCCTCAACTATATGCAGTGAGACATGAGTGAGCACACTAATTATGTGTCCCAGGCAGGTATGTCCTTAGCCTTATGCAGCATTCCACTGTCACCCAAACTGATGCCACAATACATTCAGGAAATGATTGACCTTAACATGTGGCCTTTTATCCTGTGATATTCCAGGGGGTTCCAGTATCTGTGAGTGTGGGATGATATGATCAACAGACTACAAAGCTTTCCCAGAGATGGTCTCCATCTCTCTCAACTGGCCTTCAGGCATCTGTCAATGGTTCTCACCACCCACATAGTGCCTTCATTAGGAAAAGTGGTGAGGTTATCACAGACAACATACAACTGTCAGTGCAGCACACATTGAAGGCCATGCTGCTAAATGATAGGAGTCTACACATGACTCTGCCATCAGTGCAAGCATTCTCACCCTTGGGAAATGCTGACACCTGTCCAGTCACACATATGGTTCAAAGCTGCAGAGAGCACCACAGCCTTACCTGGTCAATCATCCTATCATACAGTCATACCCCAAAGTATGGGCAGAAATGCCATGGGGCATGTGATTTCAGTATATATGAGACACATACACACCACTACACTGTACAGGCAGTAAGATGCACAGGGGACACTGTAGAGGCAGTTCATCATGGCCAACACATGTTTTCAAATCTTAGCTAGTTACCAGCCACCATGTGACCAGGAAGCCCATTCTGCTTATATGGACCTCATCAACTGTATTATGATTTGGGTCTGTACCTGGATCCTGAGTCACTTTTATGACTGAAACATACATTAGGAGATGTACCCATTCCAGCACACAAATGGCCAGAGATCCATCAACAGTGGAATTACAAACACCTCGGTGTAGCTAGGGGCTACCCACACATGAGGTGAAGGTGCATTGGAGTTGATATTACACAGCACAGGTTACCACTACAGCATTCCTACATGTCATCCTCCATGGCAAAGCAACCATCATGTGGTCACGTTTGCAGTCACCATCTCCCACAATCTAGCTAAGGTCAGACATACATACACCTCCAACATGGAATACAGCCTCCTGGGGAGTGGTATACACAGCGTCACATCCCTCAACACCTCTGTAAAGATGGGCAGCAATATCCACACAAACACACAAGTGCTATATGTGCATTTGTATAAATGCATGGAGTCAGGTATACCCGACAGGACTATATCATCCTCTGCACGGATATGTACACCTGTCTGGTGGACATCTGTAATACATAAGCGTCTATAACAGGGATGACATACCACTGTCCAAGAAAAAGTAGGAGCAGGTGCCCATTTTGGAGAAATGTCTCTTTAGAATGAACAAGAGAGTGGGATCACTCCTGGAAATCTGCACAGCAAATCCAGAGCCCACATTGTCAACATCCACTACAGGCAATCATCTCCCATCCTGCACATATGTCTGCAAAATCACAGGAAGCACTTGCATCTGCTCACTTGTGGTGGTCAAGGACCCCAAATATACCAGTGCTGCAGGTATAGCATACTTGATGCCTGACAGAATCAGTGTAGGCTTCACTCCCTGCCTCAGGATGTCCATAGTACCTGCACCCTTCTATATGTAGGGAACAGGTCAATTTTGCCATGTGAAAATCATGGTATACATCCGCCATGGGAGCCTATCACATCACAGGATGCATCCTACATGATGACCCCAAGCATAAGCGTGCAACACCATAAGGAACTGTATTCAAAGGAGGTCTGACTACTGCCTTTGTATCAGTTGTGTGAAGGACAACCACTGTCACCCCTTTACACTAAGGTGGTGTGTCCACCAATCTGTCACATTATGCACCCATCACCCCAACTAGGCTGTTCTGCAAGGCCACAGCACAGTTTATAGTGAACCTCATTAACAAGGACATTGGCAACCTCCACACACTCCATCATGCACAGTTAGGCTTTGTGAAGGAAGGGAGCATGTCTGTTACACCTGGTTTACCTCTTTGACACATTCACCAAAGCCATGGATGGGGAGTGACAGAGCACACTGCCTACCTTGACCTGGACAAAGTCTGTGACACTATAACCCACTTGGTGATAATAGATATATGCTCCCAAGTATGCATCACTCCATATGTTACCATAGGGGTAGCACAGTGGCATGCTGACATGACCCAAGTAATCCACATAGGGAAATCCACCTCAAGCGGTTGACCCAAACTAGTGGCATAACCTGTTGTTCTGCGTTTGGGTCTCTGTTATGTGTGATGTACACATCTGAGGTGCAAGGCACAACCATTGGCTTATGGCCATACATGTCTACAGATGACTGCATGCTGTGTGGTGTCACCAGATTCCCTAGTGATGTGGACATCTGGCTAGGAGGGTCTCACGCACATACATGACTGATGTCAGATACATGGCCTCAGGCCACATACTAGGAAATGCAGTGTCAATCTCTTTGGGGAGAATGACATCCCCCCATATTATCACAGTACTAACAACATCCTAGGCATGCAACCAGTCATGAGGGATCTGTGCACACACGTTGATGGCAACATGACATTTCACCACCATGTTGCTTCCATTGTATGGTAAACTTTCTACATAGTCAACCTCATACATAAGGGTATGTCATCCGGGGATATTGGGTCCTAACATCCATGTATTCCCCCCAATAAGGCCCATTATTGTGTAAACTGCCCCGTTCATCATTCACCTCACACAGCACATGCAGCAGCTAGAGACATCACAGAGGTTCCCCACCAGGGAATACCAGTGCCTCAGACATCTACCACACACAGGCTATAAGCCCAACTGCCTAGCCGGTTTCATAACTACTCCTTAGAGGTGGCCTCTGTCTGGCATGCAAGGCAATTATGGACTCCTCATTGTTGGGAATGCCGCACAAGTGCAGCTCAAGCTCCACTCTATTAACACACACACACACACACACACACACACACACACACACACACACACACACACACACACACACACACACACACACACACACACACACACACACCCTCAACCTGGTCTGTGACATCAACTGGGCTTGTTGGTGGCACAGATGTGTGTCCCACACACTCACCCTGCTATGGAATGGTCACCCTGTCCACATCAGGCAGGGTAGCTATTTACACCTTTGCAGGTGGAACCTGAATAACTGGATGGTTAACTGCACATACACCCTTGGGATGCCACCCGTGTCACTGTTGGATTGGGGCATCAGGTGCTGCTTGTATACACATGAGCTAATATCTGGCCTAGGCATATGGGGGCTCAGGGCCCATAGCTTAGTAACCTCGTATGGTCCTAGGTATACCAGTTATGGCCTGCGTGCTGTGACAGACTGTGTTGGTATGTGTCCACACCCATCACTGCCATCAACTGTGGTGTGTACCCTATGGGCAAAGTTACAATACCATGTCATACAGCCAACAGCTGATAAATAAGTGAGTGGTACTACAAGTGCATGTGGACATACCAGCAACATCTGTGCTGCACAATAACTGGCAGCAGTGCATATGTGTTGTAGGATTTCCTCCTCATAGGTGTCCGACATCTGCAGTACCCAGATGTTTGTGGAATGTGTACATGTGCCCGATATATATAGACCCCCTGCCAGACAAATGTGGATGTCTGGAAACTAGTTGGACAATATGTAATGGTTGTCCCCAGAGTGTGGGGAATGTGTCTGTGACATTCCAGACCCCTCAGAATACAGTAATGGTACATTAATATCTGGTACTGCATTCATTCCCTTACATTGTATGCGCAATATGTACACACTGTTGCTAAGGTGGAGCCTGTGTCCCCCCACTACTACTGCCTATAACCTGTTGTCCTGCTGCAGGGGGTCACCACACCAGGTATGCTAGTTATAACTGTCAAACAATGGGATACAGGTGTGAAGTACACAGTGATCTAGCCAGAGTATGTTGGGAACAGTCAGTGACACCTGGACAATCTTTTACCTAACCCTGTATGACACTCACAGACTGGGAGGGGCTCACTGACAGTACTTGATATGATATGCCAGCTGTATCCACCAGTAGTTACAGTTACTACTGGCAATCCAGTAGCATTCGTATGTGAGCTGACCATTGCTTGGGGGACTCAGGGGCCAGAGCTGTGATCTATATCACTGCAGACAGAGCCAAAAGAGAAGACTGTAGGTGCTGGACAGTAGACTAACAGCAACTTGCCATTCCAAGATATGTTGTTGAGACCTACTGTTGAAATTCCTATTTCCAATGACTGCATTCCCCATCTGCATTCCATTGCATGGTTAATTCTGTGACATACCTAGTATGGTGCTGTACTCTTTTGTGAGCAGAAATTCAGTTGTAGTTTTCCTTGCAAATCACAGTCTTTCTTCATGAAGAAAGTCACAGACCTCTTTACCATAGGCAGCAATTTGCCTTTTGTAGGTAATGCTCATGAACAGGTGATTGCCTGTGCACCAATCTGTGACTCACACTTGCTAACAGCTTCCAGAACAGATGGGTTGCATTGTCATTAGCTAATGGCATGGCAACCCAGTACTATAATTCTCCCTCCTTCTCTAAGAACTTCTGAAAACTTTGAACACTTTAAAACTCAGCTCCATTCCTACCTCTCCTCTAATTGGAAATGCAATTGCATTCTCCCTACCTAACTTACTAGTAACTTTACTCCATACTGAATTCCTGAACAACTGCCTCATTTTGAATATAATGTAATCTAACATCAATATCGATATCATGAATGTATATATTGTAAATAGTATACTTTCCACCTTTTATTCTCCCCTTTCTGGGAATGATTCTCATTACTGCCTACATACAATTTTATATGCTATGTAAACAAAGAACAATAACTTGTCTCTAATTTGAAATGTAATGTAAGATTTGCAACTTTTCTATTATACTTTGCTTATTTTTACTATGTAATATGGAGCTTTTCTTCCTGGGCCTCCACTGCAAACAGGCTGCGCCCAGTGGACCTTCCCGGTCATCAAACTGGAAATAAATAAATATAATTAAGGCCTTCATGTAGACCTGGGCCATACCTCTCAACTGTACAGATTTTCTCAGAATGTACAGATTGTTGCCTCATATTTTTGGTCCATTTTTCATAAAATTGTGGTTTTCTGGCAAATTAGTGGTAAATCTATAAAGATTGAAGTTCGAAAATAATGACAGACATTTGAGTTTCAGACTTCATACCCTTCATAAAATTCATGCTAATGCAAAACCTGTTATTCTATCAACTTTCTGAGTTTGTAATAGCAATATTTAAGAAAGTGTCCATATTTTGGGGCCTTTGTCCCACTTTTATATATGGCTTTGTCCAGATTTCTTGCTCTAAGAGGTTGAAAGGAATGGCCTTGGCCCTTTTCCTGGCCTGTAAGGAGGACATTATCGAGGTGTGGAAGCTACAGCTTCACAGAGGGTAGGGAGGAATACTGTTCTCTGTTTGGATTGATGTGGTATGTCCACAGTTTGCATGCTGTGTTTAGCCATTTTTAACAGACTTTCTGATTCTGTGGCAATTTACTGCTTAACAATGTGTGTTGGGATCAGCAAGGAAACAGGCAGATGTGAGTGTCATACATCATTTTTATCTGAATGTGCATGCTGCTGCAGTTGATGCTGGTCTATTATCTGTGTATGTTTGTAGGGGGGAGACTGTCACACATGTCCTTGTCACCTGAGCATTTCCACCCCACCAACCCTTTATGTATCGGTGTTGTGTGGATGCCCTGTTCTAGGTGTTTGGGAGGTATGGTAGGTCTGTAGCAGGTAGTTGAACATACTGCTGCATGTGTAGCAGGCTGCATCTACTGCATTTTGGCCAGGAGTCATATCACAGATTGTGAAGATACTGGGGTCAGCAAGCTGTATATGTCAGTGAGGGAGCAGTGTCAGGTCTTGAATCACAGCATGGCCAGGGTGAGGGTACCCATAAAAGCCCAGGTGAGGCATGTACCTCTGGTATATATGTTAAGTAATAGTGCCATCCAGAGAGTGTTAGTCAACATTTAGGACATGTATTCATATTTGTGACATGTGCACCACCGTCCAGGTCTTTCATGTGCTACTGTGGATGGCAGTGACTGCAGTAGCAGCAACCAATTCTGCTGGACATTGCAGGGCTCAGTTATTTCTATGTTGTATTGACAAGCATGTAGTTGTCATGCAACAGACTGGACTGTGGGTGTCCAGATATCAGACATGCAAGGAATGTAACACATAGAGCTACTGAGGTGTAGTTGCAAGACATATGTGCATGCATACAGTGTGTTACCCAGGATTGGCATGAACATGTGTGTTCGGATGAGTATGATCTGACACTGACCTGTCTGTCATGCTTTTGTAACCTCAGTCTGCACTGACTTGCCAGTACTTCAGCACACAGAATAGATTTTATGACGACCATGCCATATGTAGGTGGCACAACTGTGGACATTCTGCAACAGTCTGTGCAGTTGTCAGCTCTACCTGATATTGTAGGCTTCCTGTACATTCACCAACATGTATTTGGCTGTGTACTGGTGTTTGCATCACAGACCCAAGTATGCTTTCATTTATCCCATTATATGTAGAAGTAGTGTGTCACTGGCAATCAGGATATGTTTGTAAAAACATCATTTATTCCTTAGAGTTTAGTTGAGCTAGTGGTCTAGTGGACTAATGCACTATGCTGTAGTTCACATGGTCCTGGGTTCAATACTTGGCAGCGGTGAATATTTTTGCTGATGTGACATCAGTGTAATGTATGATATATTTATAGAAACACCAGTTATTTTCCAGAGCTGAGTTGGCCTAGTGGCATTATGCACTGTCCATTAATTCAGAAGGTCCTGGGTCCAATGCTTGGCAGGGGTGTATAAGTTTCTGATGTGACATAACTGTAATGCATGATATATGTTTAGAAACACCAGTTATTCTCCAGAGCTGAGTTGGCATAGTGGGCATAATGCACTATGTAGTTCAGTGGGTCCTGTGTTCGAGACTTGGGGCAGTGGTCATTATGTTATTAAAGTGCATAACAGTATCAGAATCAGATAAGGTGATTAAAACAGTTTTAAGTGGGTTTGCATGGCCCACCTCGATGCTAAACAGCATTTAGTCCACTTAAACCCACACTATTTCCAAAAAAAAGAAAAGAAAAAAGGGATGATAGGAAAGTGGTGAAATGGGGTCAAGCCTGGGAAAAAACAATATGAAAAGCAGGTAGAGATGTGTAGGAAAGGACCATAGCTCTCCATTTCTTGTACAGCAACAGCTGTGCATGTTGTACACAATTTGAAATTTGGAGCCTTACATTCCACAAGGAGGGGTGCGGGCTACATAACTTTGTTGATTAATTGATGGGATGATTGACTGATGGCAGTGTACATGGGGGCATAATGAAGAGCTATGTATGGGGCAATATTTTTTTGCAGGACAGATGCCCTTTTTTAAGGAGAGATTGGAATGTTGGGGAAGGGTTGTAGGTACGATTGGGGAGGTAAGTTGGGTAAGAGAGGTTGTGTTTGCAGGCAGACAAGACAGACAAGACAGTAGACAAGGGCAGAGTATAACACATGAAGGGGTAAACACCTTGGACAGGGAGGGTGTTTGGGAATCGGAGGACCATGTGCCCCCAAATGGCAACACTGGGATTGAGCTCCTCACTCATGGGCAGTCACCATTGCTCTTTTACAGCCTCAAAGATGGCTGTGATGGAGGCTGGGTGCCGGGACCAACCTGCCCCTCCATGTGCACCACTCTGCCCTCAATCTGATGCAGTCATCCAAATTGTGCTGGATAACCCTGTGCACCATCCCTGGGAGTTGATTTTGGGTAACAACACCCTCTCTGCACCTGTGCCTGGGGAGAGACAGGCCCCATCCCATGAGGCAGTTCCACCTGTGAGTGGTGCAGGACCAAAGGAAGAGGCATCTCCAGGGTGGTCCCAGACATGTTGGGACCTGGTGCCATGGCCAGATGAGGTGAGATCCGCTGGAACACGCCTACCAAATCATGCTATGGTGTTGAGGTTTGTCAAAGTGTATTGGTTAGTCATGAACAGAACATTTCAGTGTTAGTTATAATAGCATGCATGGGTGTTCCAATTAACCCAGAAAAATAGAATTGTATAGCATAGAGAACACAGACATAAATGGAATAACAGTCATTATTGTGACAGCATGCCAGTAACAGTTACGGCAAAAGGCCAACAACGTTCTTATTTCAACAAGCTATGTTAGTATGCAACCATTGTAATATATAACCAATAATACAACACAAGGCCCAACATTAAGTTTTGAGAACAACATACGTGAAATTGAACCATACCCGTAGTATAAGAATAATAACTTGTGATGCAGATAAAGGGTGGGGGAAGAGAAAGACATTCCATTACCAACTGTATAGGTTATATTTTGCACAACATTACTGCTCAATACTCTACAGGTCTGCCCTTACTTTATGTTTACAGGTGCCCTATAGCTTCTGTAGCACATACATACCTCTCACGCTATCCAGATGGGATGGTATTGGCCAAGCTGTAACATCTACAGCTACATAACTACAGGGGACTATTACATGTCAGGGGAACACATATGACTATCAAGGTGTAGTCTGCACTGATGTGTGAGTGTGCTACTGGGACACTTCAACTGGGTTTATATCTGTGTCCAAGATTTTTGGCAGCAATGATCATTATCCGTGACAGGTGGACACTTGAGAGACATGTATCATGCACAGTACAGAGAGGTTACACTTATCCTGCCGTCATTGGCAGGCATAGGGTTAGACTATCAGCAGACATTCACAAACAAACCAGGCATACAGCCGTACCAACAATATAACCTTAATTTGTCTTATTAACTTGGAATAATACTGTACGTCATGTCATTTTATTTGATGGAGTCTTATCACTTTGCTGAGAAATGCTGTTTACACACTACTACATCTGGACACAGACATTAGTATACCCTTCATACAGCTAATACAGACATTTATTTACTTGTAAGTTCTGTGGGGAGAAAAATCTGTTAACAACACGTAACTGTTTCTATAGTCAGTATTACTTGTCTATTACTATAAATATATCTTAGTACCTGTCCCTGGATTCAAACCCCAGCCTGTGTGTGTCAAAATGAACAACATATACATTGCTTAACACACTGAGCTACTGGGCCACTGCTGTGTGCTGTTTGAGTGATATGTACCTAAAGCTCACCTGGTGACAAAGTGTGACATGGTAATACGGGTAGAGTGTCACACAAGACTGCAGTGACAGTTGAGCATACATACACAAGATTCATGCATAACAGAGATAGTAGGTGAACTGTGTATTAATACTTGGAATGCAGGTGTACATAATTAACTCCTTATGGATGGGAATATGTGTGATCTGTACAGACCATATCGGGGTGCTGGGTTGCCTACCTGACCCATATACATTTCTAGATGGTATATTTGCAGTCTACAGCTATTACACTTTCATACCTGCCTGCATCAGCATACCTATGTTCAGGGATTCATATAGCTGAAATGCAAAGATTAACACATGACAATCCTGGGAGAAACATACTATAATACCTTAGACAGTACTACTGTAGGTTCAGATGTTAGTGCAGAGCTAATATCATATTGCATTATATCTTGTAGTACAAATCCATATCTACACTTTAGCATGACAATTATTTATTGGCCAATCTTCATTCACTTCATGGTGTTATACCTATGTTTACTTCTCAAAACCTGTAATATCTGATTTCTTGAACAACAGCTCAGAATACACACAATTGGCAGATTTATTGAGGGTGATATGACACAGTGATTGGTATACAGCTGGCAATCTTTATTGTTCTACACTTTAAATAATGCAGGCATTGGAAGACATCTGCTATTACACAATCTATGCAGTACTACCTTTATTTCTTCACAATTCTGACTGCAGTTGTACTGTATTGCCTGTAGATTAGGAATGCAGTTAATTTATTCACTTCACATTTTCAATGCTGGTTCATAGGTTCATAGATTAGTACTAGGCTAACTGCCCTTGTGATCCATTTTAAGCCTAGCCAATTATCCCTTGGGAGACTGGAACCCTGCACCTTGTGTTTGCAAGGCAAACACCTTAACCATTAGGCCACCCTCCCAACCCCCTATTACTATTACTAGAACATGTATTTTTAATACAGTATACACATGTTATTCCCACACATTATTAATACTGTATTAACTTTCTTTATGTAACAGCAGCATGCTTCATGCTTTCACTTATATTGAACTGTACAATACTCAGCTATATCAGTCTAGCTCTGCATTCATTGCAGTACACTCACAGCAGACTCTACCTACTGGCAGTTACTACTGTACTCTTTCTTAATTAGATTACTCTATATTGCAAGATATATCTGTACTTACCACACTCTTGGCACATCCTGGCCAGGTGGCCAGCATGGGCCTTCAGGTTGCGAGCCCTCTCCTCTGCAGTTGTGGGGGAAAACACACCATTATGCATACCTGTCTATCAGATATTTATACCATAATTTGGTAAATCAATGGTTCTTATACTTAAAAACTTCTGGGGCACTGTAGTCCCAAGCTTCTTGGATCATTTACTTCAGGTCATCATAATGATGATGCACCTGCTCAGCAGTGTGTGGGATTACAGTTGCAGTGGTGAGGTCACATGCCAGACAGTCCCAGGCCTCTGACTTGTATTCAGAGCCCTGGTACTGGCCCTGCAGCAGCCAGTCACCATGATCTTTGACAAGGAGCCCAACCATGACCCTGGACTCCAAAATGTCCCAGCGCTGCACCTGGAAGCGTGCACCCTCTCCAACTCCAGCCATAGCTCCTACAGTGATTAAACTCCAACAGGGCCTGTCCATATTCCCACCTGTTCAACTTAAATAAGGGTGATTTCCCACCCTTTGCCTCCATTGGACCATTTTTAAAAATGCTAAGCAAAGTTTAGCATTGCTCAAACCTGCTAAGCTTAGTTAAGCAGTGCTTAAACTGGCAATGCTTAGCAATGTTTAGTGGTACACAAATCAGCTTAGCTGAGCTGAGGACTGCTTAAACTGGGATTGCTTAGCAGTGTCCAAACTAGCTAAGCGAAGCTGTGCATTGCTAAGTACTACTAAAACAGGTCCAGTTTAAGCATTGCTTGGCTTTGCTTAGCAGTGCTTAGATAAGGGCAAACCAGATTTTTAAATACATAAAAAATAAATTGACATTAATTGCTCATTAATGATACTTTATTATTATGTGTATGTATTTTACTTTACATGACCTAACCCTATGTAATTTAATTACATTATCTTGGGGTGTGTCTGTAATGTATTGGACACTTGCGTGTAACTGGCGCGTTTCTCCTTGTATCCCCACTGAAAATGGCCTTCCAGACCAGCTTAACAAATATCAATAACTACATTGATTAGAAAAATATGTACATATTAATGCTATCAGATGTAAAAGCTGAATGGCCTGTCTGGGTATTCAAACCATGCACCTACTGCACACAAGGCTGTGGCTCTATGCATTCAGCTAACATGGATATGAAGACTTCAGCTATACATTTCTATATAGCTTTTGGTTACGTTTAAGCACTGCTGAGTGATGCGCCACGATGCACAAACCCACTCCACTATGCTTAAACTTGACCTTTTCCATTAAAATTAAAAGCATCCATTCTCTATTTTTAGACATTTGGCACATGTTCATTGCTAAGCACCACACTGCACCACACAAACACAAGAAAAAAATAGGGGAAATGACAGTTTAAAATTTATATTTCAGTGCCATCCAGCACTTTGACAGTGCAGGGGTGTGTGTTACTCATCTCTGGACACAGTAACACACCCCTGCAAAATAAAAAACACTTTGGAAGGGAACACATTTCACTGTTAAATTTCAGTGCCATCTGGCACTTTGACAGTACAGGGGGTGTGTTATGGGCACTGTAACACACTCCCTACAAATAAAAAAAATGGCCAAGTAAACACATTTCACTTTTCTATTTCAGTGCCGTCTGGCACTTTGACAGTACAGGGAGTGTGTTACACATCTCCGAGCACTGTAACACACCCCCTACACTGATTCAGTAACTGTGTACACTGCTTTCCCTCAGTAGCATGCCTTCATTAATAAGCATGGTGCACTGCTGAGGGGAAGCTGTAGACACAGCCATGGTACACTCCGTGTAGGGCTTGCACTATTCCTACATCGAGTTTATTAAATCTGGGGGAAGTTTTTTTAATTAAATCTATTCAAAAATTCAATACTTGAGACATTAAAATAAATATACATATATTCATTACAACATGTACAGTTTGTACAGTTGATACATTAAGGGTATTTTTCTTTGCTTTCCATGGTTAAATGCTGAGTTTAGTTAATTGAAAACTGATTTTTAAGTCAAGTGTTTGCTAAATTTAATAATTGGAAAAAGTATTTTACTGAAATAAAACATGCCAGATGCCATATAGCTGCTTTAATGCTGCATTCGATGTAAGAATGTTTTTCATTGCTGGACTGATGGTACTTTTTGCAAATACTTATTTATGAGGAGAGCTGCTTTATTTTACTAATTGTATCCTTATGTATAAGAACATTTCCAAGCTATCATATTCATCCAATGCTAGTGACTACTGACAGGGAGGAACAAAGAAAATAATTTGGTATTAGGACTGATAAAACCCCTTGCAAACCTTCATTAATGTCCAGTTTATGATATTTAAATCTGTTTTCCTACTTTTGAAATTGCCATTGTCTGGCCTATACAATCTTAATGCAGATATACCTAAGGCATTCCATTTGGAGTAGCAACTGTAATATCCAGTTACTGTTTCAGAGTCAGGCTCACAAAGAACCAGTAAAGCAGAGCAGAACCTTCCATGTAGATGTTACTGCTTCCCTAAACAGAATGAAGATAGACATATAGCTCCCACCTTTAAATGACTATGCACTCCACAGATACAGAGAAATTAATTTACACCTGGCTTAAACAGCCTTACTCTTTTATATTAATATTAGATGTCATCCCAAGGGGGATCCTGTATGTGTCAGTATGGAACAAGATGCTTGACAATCCCAATTGCTTTGCAAAGAATGGCCTGTATCCCTCATTTAAAGGCTTCCAAATACTGCCTAAAGCCTTTGTTGTTCCCATAGTGACCTTTCTACACAGAGTCTAACTAATGTACATTCCAAGTTAGCCAAAATTGATATTAAACAAGACTGTATTAAAGTGGCTCCAATCAGTCCCAGAAGTCTCAACAAGTTGCGTGACCTTAACACTCTCCAGCATCCATGTCTGTGTAATCACTGACAGTTGATTTAAATGTCTAGAAAGCACTCCCTCCATATCTGGGCTCTGTGTCCATCATGTCTTCAGGCTCAATGACAACTGTGGTGTGTCTCTCTATTTGTAAGAGACAATGTCACATTCAGAAAAATACCCAGATACCTACAGAATGAATTCATAGAACTCTAGTCAGACTACGTAGGATTGACTATCAGTTTATAGCCCACTACTGGACACCTTTAATGTCCCCTGAGGTTTATTTAAGATTCCGAAACATACTCTATGAAGGTCCTCTAAACAAAAACTCTATGAGGGATCTGCCCAAATATTTTTTAGACCTAATCAATAAAAATACATTTATCTGACTGTTACAAACTCTACTAGAGAACATAATATTCTTGAAATAGTACTCAGAAATATAGCATTGCCACACGAGAGTTAACCCTAGTATCTCCATCATTTGTTTAATCAGACCATAAGCTAGTAACCTTCTCTCTTAAAAATCTCTAATCCCACAGAAACCAATGTTTTAGAATTCAGGGATTTTAAATGTACACATCTCATCAAATTCTGTGATAAAATCTCAAAGTTCACTTGCAGGAGCATCACCCCAGACATTGTTACAGCAAGTAGTTTTGCAAATGAGTTCTATGGCCATTAATGTAAATGCTAAGAAAAGGCAATACCATGCAGATGAATATAGAATGGAACATTTTAAAGCAATGCACCCTGGTAGTCTGCCAACATAAATCAGCAATAAAAGGAAAAAAACAATAAAGCATACTGCAGACCAAAGGGCCCACATGTCAAAGAAAATATCAGTAAATTGACTAAAAAACTGAAAATTACTATTAAGGCCACAAAAGCATGCCACACATTTAAGTTAGCATCTAAAGCCAAGGATAACTACAAATTCTTCTTCAGCTACATAAGGAAAACAAGAAACAGCTCCCAACATTGCACTGAGTACATACAAAATGGCACCACCTACTCTGACCCAGGAGATATTACCAGTGCACTGGCAAACAAATTCAGTGCAGATTTTACTCCAGAGAGGACTATCCAAACGTCTCCTATCCCAGAATCTCAGAAACACCCCATCATCACTTGAAAAAAAGACGTACTAAAAGTGGTGTCAAAACCAAAAACACAAGTTCCCATGGGGTCCAGTAATATACTAGGCTGTTTAAAACTTGGTAGTAAACATGTTATGGCAGGGCTACTACTTAAGCTACTTAACTTTACATATTAACAGGCCTTGTTCCAGAAATATGGTACATAGCAATGGTGATGCTACTCCACAAATGTGGTCCCATCATGGACCCCAGTAATTATAGGCCCATCTGATGAATGTCATATGCAAGGCTATAGAACATATTATAACTGACCTGATAAACCTTAACATTAAAAATCTCATCAGGTTATACCCAGAGCCATTTGGCCTTGCAAAGGGCAGATCATGTCTGGTGAATCTGCTTAATTTCTTTGAAAGGATCAGACAAACTGTTGACAGTAGTCATGCTGTCCATATGGCATGCCTTGATCTAGCCAAGACATTTGACACTATTCCCTTTGCTAGAATAGTGAGTAAACTTAGTGCATTACAAATAGATCCCTGTGTGATAAGATGGATAGCAAACTGCTTAAAAGTTAGAATCCCCATGGTGTTGGTAGCAGATACAGCATCAGAAAATATGAAAGTAACCAGTGGTGTACCACAGGGCTCAGTGATGGGGCCTCTTTTATTTGGTAGTTAGACTTCTGATCTACAGACTAAGAAACAAATTCTCTGGTTAACTAAATTTGCAAATGATTGTAAAGTGGGAGTCATTGTCAAATCTCCCTCAAATACTGAAGCTCTTCAACAAAAGCGTGTTCTTATAAATACCTGAACTTCTGAATGTGAGCTTAAACCAAATGCTAAAAAAAATGCAACATTGTCACATTTGGTAGACTCCCCCTAGCTTCCAGCATAAATAATACCCAACATCAAAATGAAAATAGACCTTAGTACTTTGGTCAAGTCAGTAGTTAGGGAAATTCTTCGACTTAACACAACTAATAGTCAAAAGAGAACTAAAGAGGTCATTGCTCCTTTTTATGCAGCATTGAGTAGGCCAATTATTGATTTTATCACCCACATTGAACTTTATTAGACATGTTAAACAATTAGAAAGACCCCCAGAGATCTATAACTAGGAAGATCACTAGCTTAAAATCTTTAAGCTACCAGAAAAGACTACAAGAATTGTCCCGGCACCTCAATATCATATAGATTTTTCATAGGAGATTTATGTCTTGTATTCAGTACCACTAACTCATTGAAGTCAACTTTTTGTAGACTTGCAGTTCATACCCATACATCCTTATGGCATCCAGATCTTTTTTGGATCTGGCTTCTTTAACTAAGTGGCTTATAAACTAATAATAGGCAGTATTAGAAAATACAAGGATTTTTAACAAAATGGCACTAAGACTTTTACTCTAGGATGTCCTGCAGTAGAGAATTTAATATTTGTCGCTTATTACTCATATTTATATAGTTATGTTCATATTTTCATAACTGAGAGTCCTACATGTTATTGTGGGGTATGGTATGATATGCTTTGGTGGGAGACAGGTAAATTTATTGTCAATGCCCATTTATATCACACTATATCAGAGATACGTCTAATTATTTATTAGTAATTATGAAAATAAATAATATTTCCATATGTACTTTATACTTCAAAAAAAAAGTGACCTACACGCATGACATCAGGTAAATATTAGATGATACTGAAGAAAAATGCCTTTGATATTTGGATTGTAAGTTCCATATCTTGATATAAATTCAGTGTTATTTTTTATTACTATTTATAAAATTAAACATATTTTTCATATTTCTGTAAATATCTCAATAAACATATAATCCTAGAGGAATGTCTTGTTGCCAAGTGAAAATGTATGCCTGGTTAACAAATTTGTTATAACAATATATGCTTAGGTTGTACGGTTTCCAAGATATGATCATTTGTTTGTGAAACTTTAGCAAAAAATATAATTTGGGGTTTGAGTGGATTATGGTGCAGCGGTTAGCGTTGTCGCCTCACAGCAAGAGGTTCTCCCATTCGATTCTCGGCTGGAGCACCTTCTGTGTGGAATTTGCATGTCCTCTCCATGGTTGAGTGACGTTAAAGATATGCAGGTAGGTGCGTGCGTGAATGGGTGTGCCTTATTTGAAGGTTGGACATCGGGCTGGCAACTCGGCACCGTAAAAATCCACTGCCAATCATTAGCGGACGGGAGTTTTGCTGTGGCGACCCCTAACTGGGAAAAGATGAAAGACATTTTTTATAGTATTTATGGAAAGACCATGAATGCACTACTATCAGTGTAAAGAATACTTCTTAACTGATAACATTGGCATTTGTACAGATATAATAGTTGTTATTGTTCACAAAATATTTACATTTGTTTATCTTATATTTTTAAGTTGATTTGTCAGAAAATGCTCTGGGATGCAGATGTGTGTAGGCTGCTAGAGGTATGGTATTCCACACCATGTATGTGTTATGAGTTAAGGACCAAGTGGCCTTGCATCTCTTGTATGTACACTAATCTAACAGTTCCACAAACATCAAAACTGATATGAATCTTCATCAGCAGATTAATAAAACAAAACGTAAAGACCTACTCATTACCAAATATCTGCTCAACCTCTGGAAAAAACTCCCACTACAGATCAACTGGACTTTCTGGGAGTATAACGAGTTGGCAGACTTTAAAAATTCACTGGAATCTACTTTATTAGAAATACTGGGTGAGAAAATTAGTATAACAAAGGAAATTATTTTTTGAGCTATGATACAGAATTGGAATTGCCTAGATATAGTAAGGACTTGTTGAGTCTAATTATGGTGTCTGCCAAAAAAGCAATTACTAGAAAATGGAAATCAAATTCTAAACCAACTGTACTAGAAGTAGTGAATATAGTAACAGAGATAAAATAACTGAAAATGAGGTCTTTAGAAAAGGGTAGGAGCAAATTATATAGAAAAATGGGAATTGTGGGAACAATTCATGCAGAATAACCTTTTGGAGGAGGAATGAGGTTTAAAAGAAGGCAAAAATTGAATGAGCTATGTAATGTTTGACTGACTATGACTGGATAGATTATAAATTATGTATAATGTTTGCAACTAAAAATATGTCAGTATGGTTTATTTTCATTTATATAAATGTATGACTGCCTACGTCAAAAGTGTTAAATATGTTTCTTGTTAAAACAAACAAACACTTTTTGAAGAATAGGACATATGCAATACTCTGGCATCATTGAATTAATGTAATTCTCAGTGTTTACCAGAAATTTTTAAAAATAAAAATAAATAATGAGGGACAGGGCAAAAATATGAAGTAAAATCAGGAATGGGTGAAAGTAATGACTTACAGGATGCATCTGTGAAAGTAGAAAAAAGCTCCCTGTCTTGTGTTTGTCAGCACAGAATCAGGAAAAGAGATTTGTTTTCATCTTTTTATTGATTCTTCAGTCTTATTTATTCTGTTCAGCTCAAGTAGTAGAAATAAAACCCCAGCAGTCACTCCAATTGTTTTACAGAAGAGATATAAAATTAGATCTTACGTGTTCTGCCATAACTTTTGAATGTACTATGAAAGTGCAATGCATCTAGTGATGTCTCACATTGGTCCCATGACAAGCCGCAGGAAGTCAGTCTTTCATTTGTCATAAAACTATAAAGGACAAAAATGAGAGATGTTAGGGTAAAAGTGGAACCATGGAGCAGATTATTTTTTAGGGTTCAAAATCAGAGTGTTCCACCTAAAAAAATTGAAAATAAAAAAGATAACCTGAAGTATTATTGCCACTTCTATCAGAAAGTACTGAGAAAAAATCGTTTAAAAAGCAGTTAATCATATTTAGGTCTTAATAAAAAAATAATTGATGATTCTAAATAGATTGCTTAAGGCACCTATGTGAGGCCTAATGATTCCTGGTATTTTATGTAAGGCTGACATTTATGGGGAGTGCAGATTGGACTTGACTGGGTTTATAGACTGTGGGTATAACTGGGAGTTAAAAAAGAATCCCCAATTGCACAGTAAAGGATTGTAGTAAATATAAGTACACTGTGTCTTTTAATGTAAAAATCAGTGTCAATAACTTACAAAATCAGCCTTTCATGGAATATATGTAAAAAAATACTATACACTTGAGCCAAAGATTTTTCAAAGTGCTAGGTTACAGCTACCATATGATTCCTAAGGTGATGCAGTTATTATTCAAGAACTATTAAATAAGACACAAGCACAATCTGCAAATAGAAAACAAATGTTAGAGATGATGTCCTGACCAGCGGTCTTCAGCAATAACCTGACAGGTAAGTATAAATAGAAAAATGCATGCTCCACTAACCTTGTACATTTTGATATTTCAAGTTATTCCTGAAGAAGACCACAGGTCAAAACATCAATTCTTCCATTTATTTCCTATTTGTAGAGTGTATTCAAATATTAGTTGGTCTTATTTTAGACATCATGGTGAAGCAGAACATTTATTCATTTTATTATTTTTTTTATCAAACCATCTTTAAAACTTTACAAAAGTATGAGTCTTAATAATAGTGGTTTACCCAATAATCTATTCTATACCCTAGCTCCACAATCCAGATATACAGATACAACTTTTCCATCTGCAGTCCTGTACCACTGCATTGCATCACTACGTGCTTGAGTACTTGTATCAGTGAAGTCATATCTCTTTCATGTACTCATCTTACAGATTCTTGTATAGGTAACCCAATGCATCATCAGCCCTCACAGTTTCCAGTTAATCCCTCTTCTCTGCAGTTACCAGCCACTATGCCGCAGTGCTGTTTTGAAAGCATTTGTATTTGACTCATGAAAATTTCTTATCACAAAAGTATACTTCTCTGACAATGTCTTAACACATGTAATTAATCTCAGCATTAACCTTAAGGTTTTTAATCCGCAAATGCAATAAGCTGTCTTATTGAAAGAAAGAAACAATATTTTTTCATTATTCATTTCAACTCATACTGCTTGTTTTGACTTATTCTTACAGGTCAGTTGTATCACTATCAATACCATTGCCTCACTTCATTTCATTTACTCCAAACATTAGTTTTGCTACCATCAATATTACTAGCTCTTTATAAAAAGCAACTATATAAATAATTAATTTCTTGTACAGCTCAGTTACTTAACTCCTACCTTATTCAATTTTCTCTTTTTTTTTTTCAAATATTTTTTTATTTTCCAAATAATACAATGTTTAACAATACAATCATCAATAAACAAGCATTATAAACCTTTATATGCACTATATACAATTGACCTGAACAAAGGAGGGGAAAAAATTAATAAAATATATGAAATTAGTAACAAAAATTTATAATATTCAATTAATAAAGTATAAAGTTACACGTTAATTATTTAGGGTTAATTTTTAATGTCTCAATAAGAGTTACATTTTTTCCCAAGGATTGTTTGTCCATGTTTTAGGTGAAATTCTCTATTCCTTCACCTTGATTTCTAATGTTGCTGTTTCTTCCATCAATCTCAAGAATTCTTCCAGAGTAGGTTCTTTTGAAGACTTCCACTTTTTAGTTATATATTTCCTTGGCACAGCTAGTATGGACCAAAGTAGGTATAGATATTTTTTATTCACTCCAATAGTATCATTAACATTTAAGAGGACTAAAGATTTGGTTAAAATAAAGGTATTGTGAATATAGCTTGGAGAAAAATAATAATTTCTTCCCAGAATTTTTTGATATTAATACAATCAAAAATATATGAGACCAATCAACTTTACAGTTTAAAGAACATCTCCAAAACATGGATTTATCAAGTGAATTGAATTTGGCTAGTTTATCAGGTGTAATAAATGCCCAGTGAATATATTTCCATGTAAATATTTTCCATACTTGTAAATGAAATGTTAAGTTAACAGAACATAAAATATTTGTTTTACTCTCAATTGATAGATTACTGTGACATCCTTTTACTATGAAATTCCAATAGCTTGCATTAGGGTTAGTTTTATATGTTATCAATATTTTGTATAATTTTGAAATATTTATTCAATTTTCTCAAGTTATACTTCATTGAATTATTTATTCCATACTACTCTCCTTTTTGATATGTTTGTATACATATAAACATACCCTTCAACATATTGCCTCCTTCAACAATAACCTTACTTTATCAAACATCCATCTATACTAGATTCTCAATCCACAAAACATTTGTCAAACCCTCCCAGTATTAATCCTTTACAAACAATGCAGCACTTCTCATTCTTAAACATTTTTAATATGCAAAGTATCACATCCAGTGCTCAGTCACTTATATTACTAAACCTCAATGCTCACCTCAGCTTTTCTCTAGACTTCTATTTATAAAAACTAAGCCCCAAATCCAGGAGCCTGCAGGGCAAAGCTAATCACAGTGGGGCTGGGTGCATATACTGTGTGCATCCTGTGCTGTCTTTTATCTTGATAAAGTCTCTGAACTGACAGAGATGAAAGCACTTGCTATTATAGCTGAATAAAGTGTTTCTGGTGTTCAACTGGTCTCTGTAACTTCTCAGTACTGTATATTGGATTGTGCCTTGAATTACACCATTGTAATTAGCTTTGCCACGCCGGCTCCTGGATTTAGGGCTTACTTTTGGTATTTAGTTTTTGTGCTTCTGGCTTGGTTTGTAGACTTCTATTTATCCTAATCACTAAACTTCTGATGTGCTCAATAGCCCAGCTTGAAACAGGGTTACAAAGTTTGCTATGTGTTTTGGAATACCCCCAAAACAGACAAATTAAAGGCATACAACATGTTTAAAAATGTAGCTGCCTTTAAAGGCCATTGGGAATCACAAATATGGAACAGACATTCCAGAACAATACTTTCCCAGAGTCCATAATCATCCATAACAACAGCCAGGGAATCTCCACAGACAAAAATAAATCAGTGGAATGAGTAGAATGTTCATCAAAGTAATATTAAATCCTACAGAATGTTTTAAAAGCACCTGGGACAAGATTAAAAGCTTAAAAGCAATATTGAAATATTGAGAGTCTAAAATTCAGTCACTTAAAATCTCATTCCTAAAACACAGACAATGTTGCAGTCTCCAACAAATGTGAGAAAAAAAGATCATTGTCAATAAATCACTAGAAAACAATTTTCTGACAGAACAGTTAATTATGGACACAATCTTACCTCACGGTGCCAGACAACATGCCAGTTCAACAGACATAACAATAGCATCTTCATTCACATTTTCCATCTGCTCTAGACATGTAACCACAAACAATTGCTGGCCAAAACCAACAAAGCAATTCCACAGCAGTTCCACAGCAGAACAGTCCAGTCAGACTGTTAAATAAAGCACAAAGCTACAGAAGCACTCAGTGGTATGGCAACCATCTCTTAATAACTTGGAAGTGCTACTGAATCATAGTATGGCCATAATATAAATTGAAAGATTTGAACATAAACTTGAAATCAATTATTTTTTAACAGAAACCAAACTTATACAAAGCCCAGAAATATCCAAGCTAAAATCTAATAAACATACCTTACAGAACTTAACTATTAGCAATAACCAAGCCTGATCTTTTCTGTCGCCATCTTACTTCTCACTCTCAGTGATCACTCTACAGGTAATTTTAACAACATCCCCAGCTGAAAATCCCATGAAAACCTCCACTAAAACTAATGATCTCAGCCAAGGTCATTAAAAATATACAAAGCCTGCTGGCTAAACTCTGCCTGGTCTCTGTTACTTGACTATAGTGAGTCTAACTGGGCTGTAGAAATCGCCTCCAACTTCCACAGGTTCATAAGTTTATAGGTATCTACTAGGCTAACTGCCATTGCAGGCCATTTTAAGCATTGCCAATTTCCTTTTTGGTGCTTGAATTAATCTATCCCCATTTAGTGTGGCCTTACAAAGCCTATAGTCGATTATTATATATTATCGCAATGAGAAAAACTGGAACCATACAGTAGATAATTTGAGAGGACCCATGCTTGGGATAAAGCACTTAGGAACTGCCTCTGTCCATTAGCAGCACAGAAGGCAGTTCTGAGGTACATTTTCTGTTTCCCGTCTATAGATCCAAGTTGTGCTTGAATATGGACATAGATGAGCTTTGTTTTATATGGATGGGGAGACTGTTCCAGAGCAGTGGTATCCACTTCAAGATTAACCTTTTCCTCCAAAATGTTCTGTTGGTGTTGCAGAAGAAATTTTGATCCCTAGACCGAGTATTTCTGATCTCACTTGACTTCCTGATATGCAGTAAATCCATCATTATTGGGTAGAAGGATGCCTTGTATACCAGACGCTGGTCACTTTTAGCAGTCTGTAGGATACTGACTATACTGACAGGGCTTTGAGTTGGTCCATGTAGTACATATTGTTTCAAACTTGTATCCTTTTAGTAAGGTATTTCTATGGTGTTCTAGTTGTTGCACGTGTCTGGAGAGAAACATTCCAAAGTAAGCATTATACTCAATGATTGCCCTAAGGAGGGCTGAGTAAAGGAAGACAATGACATCCCTAAATCTACCTACAATCCCTTTGTTTATAAGCTGGGCATTTATTTATTTATTTATTTATTTGACATTTGTTAACCGAGTTAGTCCAACTGAGCCACAGTCCCATTTTCAGTGGAGACCCGAGGAGAAAAGCTTCAGACAATTTACAGTCATGCAAAGATAATGCATATGCATAGTGGTCTAATGTACAAGTGCATAGTATAAATATATAAAATACAGTTCACAACACAGTACTCTGCAATACAAAGACGATACCATTACAAAAATATACAGTGTATAATAGGAACACTCAGTATTCAAATCAAAAGAGATACAGGCCTAAGAATAATTTTTATGTATTTTAATACAGGAGGGTAAAAAGAAAGATGAAATTACATGATAATGAAAAAAAAAGACAGAAAAAGAAGCATTAGATCAAAAATAGAGCAAAGGTGAGTAAGTAAAAAGTTGTCATGTGGGGGCTTGGCAAGGGCAGGGCCAGGTCTTTTGTAAATAATGTGTTAGTACCTGCTTAAACAGGTGCTTTTGGGGAAATATTTCTTATATTAAGGGGGAGTGTGTGCCAGACGTGCTACTGATTACTTCTAAGGGGATTTTCCAATGCTCTTTTTAGGTTTGTAGATGTCAAGGAGGTATGGCAGATGTGTGAAGTTGTCGGGGGAGGTGTAGTAAGATACTAGGTTTGAAAGAGAGTGGCACATAGATGGATTATTCAGAACATAGTGAGTGATACGTAGTTGAGGAAGTAGAATTTGGTGAAAGAATTCAGGGCACTGAAGTGCCTCAAGGGCTAGGCAGTGGTGGGAATTGTAGGGGAGATTGGTGGAAAATCTGGCTGTTGTATGTTTCTTCAAGTTTGGACAGTAGTGTAGATTGAATATTAGTAAGAATAAGGGCAGCACAGAGTAGATAAGGTAAGAGGAGTGACTGAGCTAGAGAAAGGATAGAGGAAGGTATAAGGAATGTTTGATTTCTATAAAGTAGAACAAGTTTCTGGTGTTTTTTTATACATTGTTGGATGTGTGTGTCAAATTTTAGTTCATCATCGATAATGGCACCAAGTATTTTTGTATGAGGTTGGGGTGTAATGATGGTATCTTTGAGAGAGGTGATGATGAAGGATGATTTGTGTTGTGCTAGTGTTCTAGGAACGAATAGAAGGAGTTTTGTTTTATCAAGATTTAGTACCAATTGATTGTCTGAGAGCCATGTTTCAACAGATGAGAAGGTATCCTGAGTGAGTACTGAGAAATCAGAAATGTTATGGAAGTGGTGATAAGTATGGAATCATCAGCATATTGTAGTAGTGTTGAGAGCTTACAAGCAGAATGTAGTTTGTTAGTGAAAATGTTGAACAGGAGGGGGACCGAGATGGATCCTTGAGGAAACCTGTGTTGACTGAAAGGAAGGGGGGAGCAGATAGTTTGCTAGCGAACAGATTGTTGCCTTTTGGAGAGGTAACTGGAAAACAAGTTTACAGAGGAGCTGGAGAGATTGAGATCAGAGAGCTTAGTTAGAAATTTAGAGTGAGAGACATAATCAAAGGCCTTAGAAAGATCAAGGAATAAGCAGGAGATTAGCATATTGTTGTCACAGGCCTCAGTTACTGTTTGGGTGAAGGAAAGTAGAACAGTAGATGTGCTGTGGTGGCACCTAAAACCATGTTGTGTAAGAGCTAGCAGGTTCTTATCAAGCAGGTGTTTGAGTAACTGGGTATGGATACACTTTTCCAGAAGTTTGGAGATAGGGGACAGGAGAGCTATGAGTCTATAGTTAGAAGGGTCTGTAGAATTTCCACCCTTATGTAATGGGATTGTGAAGAAAGATTTCCATATATCAGGGATGCAGGCTTTGGAGATGGAACAGTTTATGAGTATAGAGATAGGGTAGGCAATGGATTCTGCAGCAATTTTAAGAAAGTGGGAAGGTAAATTATTGGTGGAGGGCAAGCAAGGTCTAAGTTTGGTCAAGAGAGATTTGATGTAGATGGTGGAAACTGGTTTAAATGAGAATATATTTGAAGATATTATGTGTGGGGTTGAAAGAGGAGTAGAGGAAGTATTGCTATTTTGAGTAAATGTTTGGATTGTTTCTATGAAATAGTGGTTTAGGAGAGTGGCAGTTTCAGTACCTGTACTGTGAGGGAAGGGGTTGGGAGTGGTAGGGTTGCCAGGATAAAGAAGATTATTAGTGGTTGTCCAAAATGTTTTTGGATTATTTTGTGGGCTAGATAGAGTGGAGCAAATTTTTTTTTATCATTGTTGACTAGTTTTTTTGACAGGTTTCAAAGCTCTTTGTATCTTTGAAGCAGAGAAGGGGATTTGTTTTTGACCCAGGCTTTCCAGGCACTGTCTTTTTTGTGCATAATGGAGTAGGTGGGCTTTGTGAGCCAAGGGGTAAAGTTAGATTTTATTCTGATATTTCTGGTTGGTGCCAGTGAATTAAGTATGTCTAGAAATATCTTATTAAATGATTTTACAGCCTTGTTTAGAGGAAGATGATGAAGGAAGAATCAGTTTATGCTAGACAGTCTAGAGTTAAAAGTGTCAGTATTGAAATGGGTTACGTTTTTGACATTGTCTATAGAGGTGGTCTTTAGGTGGATGTTGGTAGAATCTGTGGATATAGGTAGGAGAATGGTCAGTTAAAGAGTTAGGAAGAGTTCCAGGGTTATGATAAAGCTTAGGATCTGAGGTAAGGATCTAGTCTAGGGTGGGTCTAGATATGGAGGTTTCCTTAGCCAGAGTAGGGGAATAGATGAGTTGGTAGAAGCCATGCAGATTAAGACTGAGATTAGGAGGTGTAGTTGTGAGTTTCGTCCACTCTATATTTATGTCACCAAGGATAATGGTTTCATACGGTACATATTTAGCAAACCATGAAATAATGCTCTCAAGGATAGGAACATTATTCTCTGGAGGTATATAGACAGAGGCTATGGCAAATTTTTTGTGTGAGTTTAGGTGAGAGATTTGCAATAAGAATTTCAGCAGGCTTAAAGCTTGGTATAGAAATAGAGAATGGAGAGAGATTACGTTGTTCAGAGTAGAGGAAAGCAACACCTCCACCCCTCTTATTGATTCTATCAGAATGAAAGATGTTATAACCTGGAGGTAAGATTTCAGTGTTAGAGATATGTGGTTTTAACCAGGTTTCTGACAGGGTTAAGATATGGGGGAAATGTTAGCAATCCAGGAATGCAGTTCTGTGATTTTATAAATTAGGCTTTGAATATTTAGGAGTAAATATTTAATGCTTTAAGAGAAGGTGAGGAGGTTGGAGGTGAGAAGTGGAGGGGTTAGGTGTGCGGTTTGTATCTGAGAGAAGTAGTGGCAGGTGATCCTGGATTGGAGTGGACTTTCTTACAAGGACTTTCTTATAACAATGGACACATTGGTCAAAAGTTACGTCACTGTCCATATAAGCTCCAAAATCCCAAACAACTGGATGAGCTCTTAGGGACATATTGTCAATGCGTTACTTTTAGAACTCCAATAGTTCCTACTCATACCTAAACTCAAAAAATAAACCAAATCACTGGATTTGCAAGAACCTTAAAGTCCTATTCAAGTGTAGGGATTCAGCCAAGCAGCAGTGGAAGAAAGTCCAAATCAAGACTCTAGAAAGAGGTTCATTATTTTAAGACATGTATCAAAGAAAGTTAATACATGTCGTAAAGCTCTCCACCTACAGTCCTAACAAAAATCAAGTCAAAACCACCACCAAAGAATTTGAGACATTAGTAAACAAGGTAACTAATGGCAACTGACCAATGTTCTAGCACCTCGGAGACTACTATAATTCCATTATTTCTTACTTAGGACATTTAAAATTACATGATTTATTTAAAGAATTTTCACAGCTCCTAAAAATCAGTAGCTCCATCACTAATGTCCCTTTGCAAATCAGCAAACCAACTGTATTAATCTGTCCCTTCATTTTCATATAAATGAAAAACAAACAAAATAGAAAAGCTAGTAGAATAAATTCCAATAGACAGTATACCTAGATCACATGGTCTTCATCCTTGGTTTGTTAAGATTTCCAAGAGCACATAATTCTCCCTTTATGCCATCCGTGTAATCTCTGTTTCCTCATTAACATAATGCCATCTATTTGGAAACAAACAATAGTTCATCCTTTTCTAAAAATCACCAAACCTGGCTCTGCCAATAATTTTAGACACATCGGTAAAATTGAATACTCCACAGAAAACACACAAAACACAGACTGATAAATGCTGTGGTACCAAGAAGGAGGCAACAGTATTCCAAACTCAAAATTTATTAGAACAAGGTTAGTGCTTTTGTTCCGTATATCACATAGAACTTCCTGTATGTGATGTAGGGAATGAACATGATAAACTTGTTCTAATAAAGTTTGAGTTTGGAATACTGTTGCCTCCTTCTTGGTACCACATAATTTATACATTTTAGACATACCTCCATCATACCTGCTCTTTGTAAAGTACACAGATAGCCACACACGTTCTGGGTAGGCAGAAGTACAATGGCTACCATTTATACCTTTTTTTGGTAACCAATGTCTAGGCAGTTCAGATCTTGTGTCCCATCTCAAAAGAATCATTTCCTTAGTTACAGCCATTTTCTCACCCAATATTTCTGTCAGAGTAATCTGTAGGAATTTTTTTTTTAAATCTGTCAGCTCATTACACTCCTAAAACATATGTTCCCAGTTACCTCTTTCTTACCCATCACACTTCCAACATTTGCTATCTACCTCAGGAAAATTGTTTGAAGTCTGCTGGGGATATAAAAATGCCTATGCAAACACATCCAAGCAAAGATCCTAAACATTCTGGACTTGGTTGCATAGTTGGGAGTCACATGTATGTCTTCCCATTGTCTTCTTGCAAATTGCTTTTCCAGTCTCTCCTGTGATTGATTCTTATAGTTATCTGCAATATTTTATATGCCCAACCAATTATCCCTTTTTAACAGCAGCACCTGTTCTGGATTCAATTAAAAACTCTGCCAAAGCAAATCCTTAATTTTGGATTCCTCCGTTTCTTTCTCTTTTTTCTAAACTCTGATATCAGTCTTTGGTAGGGAAGGCAGTTTATTATCTGAAGTCCAGATGTCTTCTTGGCCTCATCCCACTCTATTACATTTCCCACTCCAGTTGTTGTTTCCCAGTACTTTAGTTTCTTTGCCATTTTTAACCAGTAAATTCCTGCTCCATCTTGCATATTTTCTGTACCTCTCCTCAGAAACATAGTTGGTTCAACCAGCACCCAGGACCAATACTATGAACCAGCACCCCACCGCCTCAATTCTTCAAGTGCAGAAAAACAAATAAATACATAACAAACAAATAAATATAAAGCACTTCATTGTTATAAGCCGATCCCTACACTGTAAGCAATTGGATTATTAAAGTTAGATCTATGGTTGCCCCATCTCTTTTTTTTCCTCTCGAAGAGAAAAAAACAGACATTCTTTCAGGTACACAATATAACCCCCCCACACACACACCGGCCCCCGTCATTTAGGTCCCATTTCTGTGACCTGCTCCCTAACCCTCCTTCAGCATGTTTAATTATAAAAAATATTTTCTTCTTTTGAACTGTAGCAAACTGTTGCTACAAATGTAGCAAACAGATGCTACAGTATATATCATGTTTACAGGGCATGCTAGAGCTATCATGTTTCAGTTAAAAAAAAATTATTATTAAACTGTACCTTGCCTGCATGGAGAACTATGGCACTCATGTTTTAAATTAAAAAAAAAATGTTTTTTTTCTAAACTGTAGCAAACAGTTGCTACAGTTTATAACCTGTCTATTTTTTTTTTTTTTTAACTTTTAAACTGTAGCGAGCAGTTGCTACAGTTTAAGCCACACACAGAGAGCTACAGTGCTCAGGTTTGACCAGAAATGCAATACTGGCTTTTAAAAGCCAGCACTGCATTAAAGAAAGATTGGGATAAGCTGATCACCCCCCCCCCCAACACTTTGTACCCTGGGAGGTTGACCATCTTGCTCCACTCTAGTTACTCTACTGCTTTTACTTGCAGTCATCCCTATTGGCAAAATTTCCTTTCTTCTTTCCCATTTTGGCTTAGTTTTTAGAATGCTTTCTGCTACTTTATGAGCATAGTATACTTTATTGTTATTATTCTCCTTAAGGATCTCCATCCAAAATTCCACTCCCTCCTTATTTCTTGAACTAGTACCCCAGCTCATCATCATTCTTTTCCACTTTTAATTATAACCTTCTTTTTGCATTGTGTATGTAAACCTTAACTGTGTGGCTCTAAAATATCCACTCAAATCAAGTGATCCTAAATCACCTTCTTCTGTTGGAAGGGTCAACACATAGGTTCATAGCTTCATAGGTTGATACTAGGCTATATGCCCTAGGGCATTTATAAGCCTAGCCAGAGTGTGCTTGGCTTTCACCTCCCTTTTAGATTAGTTAAGGTCACAGAAGATAGTCCTTTTAAAGTTAGTTTACTGTGCCTCTGTCTAGCAAGGACATAGAAGAGATCCCAGGGGTAAACTTACGATCCCCCATCCACTCGTCAAGATTTCTCTTGAAAAGGGTCAGTGAGGAGCTCTGCCTAACATGGATTGAGATCCTGTTCCAGAGTGATGGGAGCCTTTGGGATATGAATCTGTCCATCCAGCATGTCATATTTATTGCCGTGCTGAGGTTTATGTCCCTGGAGTGTGTAGCTCTAAGGGATTTGGATTTCCTGAGGTGGAGCATGTCCATTAATTCTGGGTTGGACATGGCTTTATACGTCAGGTATAGGTCGCCTTTGAGTAGGTGGTAAGCAACTGAGTAGAGCTGGAGTTTCTTTAGCTGAACTACATAGGGCATCTGTTTAAGGCCCTTGATCCTCTTGGTGAGGTACTTTTGGGGTCTCTCCAGTTGCTGCAGGTGTCGGGTAAGGTACATCCCAAAGGGGGCATTGTATTCAATTATGGGCCTGATGAGTGATGAGTAGAGGGGCACAATGACCTCTCTTGATCTAGATGTGAGCCCTTTCGTGATAAGGTGGGCTATATAGAAGGTCTTTCGAACCACTTTGGCAACGTGATTGTCAAAGGAGAGATTACTATCTACTTGGGTCCCCAAATCCCTAATTACTTCTTCCGTACTTAATGGATTACCACCTATACGGTAATTTGTGGGCACTTTGTTTTTCCCGAAGGGGATGACTATACACTTTTTGGCATTTAGCTTGAGGCCATGGCTCTGGCACCAGGTATCCATCTCTGTGAGACCTTTTTGGAGGATGCTTGTGTCAGCTGGAGAGTTGATTATGGCTCCCAGTTTGCAGTCATCTGCGAACTTGGTCAGCCATAGTCCTCCCGTGTTAGCCTGTACCTCAGAGAAGTATATACTGAACAAGAGAGGTCCCAGGACTGAGCCTTGTGGGACGCCACTTGTAACTGGTTTTGAGTCTGACATGGCACCTGCAATTCTGACCATGTGGGTTCTATCCCTGAGTCAGTTCGCAACCCATCTTGTGACATAGGGGTTGATATTTAAGCTGGTGAGCTTATTTATGATGCCCGAGTGGGGTATTGTGTCGAAGGCTTTTGTGAGGTCTGGGTGGGCTGTTTGGACTACCTTCCCTTCATCTATGGCCTTAGTAACTGTTTCAAAGAAGTCAACTAGGTTTAATAGGCAAGATCTGCCCTTAACAAAGCCGAATTGGGTAGGATCCAGTGTCTGGAGGTTCCCAATGTCTTTGTTTATGAGTTCCATGATGATACGCTCCATAGCTTTGCAGACCAGACTAGTCAGGCTTATGGGGCAATAGTTACTGGGGTCCGTTGTGGCACCACCTTTGTGGAGCGGGACCACTGTTGCTGTACCCCATTCTTTGGGTACATATCCTGTAGTGAGGCTGAGATTGAACAGTGACTTTATGTGAGGGTTCAGTTCTTCTTGGAGCTCGTGTAAGACGCAGCCCGGGACACTGTCCAGTCCCATTGATGCTGTGTTTTTTGCATTTGAGAGGGCAGCTTTCACCTGTGCATCTGTGATGTCAGGGAGGCTACATTCTGTTGGGATGGACATTTGCTCTTTTTGGGGGGGGGGGGGGAGTTTGCACTTAACCTGCCTGCCAGGATGTTGGCAATGTCTGCGGGGTCAGTGTATTTTTTGTCATTTTGCACTAACTCAGAGCATATCTGGGAGTTGCCACCCAGATTCCTGACATAACTAAAGAAAGCCTTGTGATTATCTTTAGCGTCTAGTGCAATTTTTCTTTCGAAGCTGGCCTTGGATGATTTTATGAGGGATCGTAGTTTCTTGCTAGTACTGATCAGAGATGCCTTCCCTTTTTGGGATTTTGTTCTATCATGTAGTAGCTTCCTCCTTCTGTTATATAGCTTATTTATGGCAGGGGTCCACCAGACAGGTCTCCTGCCTTTGGAGGAGTTAGTCTTGGTTTTATTTGGGATAGCACGATCCATGCATTCCTGTAAGTGTCCATAGAATGCATTTGTAAAGGATTCTGTGGTTTGGGCAGTATTTTCCACTGGCCCGGGGGCTTTGAAGGATTCCACCTCGGTTTTGAGAAGTGTGAAGTTTGCTTTTGAGAAATTTTTCACCGTGGTTTCCTTGGCTGGGAGTGTGATCGGGATATGGATGTCCAGTGAGATTAATTTATGGTCCGATCTTACCAATGAGGGGTTTACCTCTGGTGTGGAACATAGAGTCCCCATGTTGGTGATGACCAGGTCCAATATGTTGTCCCCTCTTGTGGGAGTGGTGACCAGTTGTTCCACTGCATTTGAGTTTATAAATTCTAGGAACCATTGGGCTAGGGTGTTGGGACTTGAGTAGTTTTCCCAGTCAATGTTTGGGTAGTTGAAGTCACCCAATATTATGGTGTTTGGAGAGACCTTCATATTCTCCAGTGTTCTTAGCAATGCCGAGTGGGGATCCTGTGTTTGGGAGGGTGGTGGTCTCCGATGCTTCATGCAGTGCCTCTAACCTGGAGGTGTGGGTATCTTTGATGAATTTGGATACACCCCCTCCTTTTGTGATTCGGTCCAAGTTTTGCAGCTGAAAAGCATGGTATGAGGTATAACCTGGTAGTGCTGGGGTGCTTTCCGGAGCCTTGAACCAGGTTTCTGTTACTGCACAAATATCGATATTCTCCATAGTGAAGAGAGCCTTGAGTGTGTGCATCTTGAGGTTTAGACTTCTGGCGTTGAGCATTACCCTTAGTTTTTTTTTCCTTGTGTTGTCTATGGAGGTGGGTTTGTCTTTTGAGCCTTGCCTAAAAAGGTACTATGGGGGTGGCAAGAGCCTTAGCCAGTATTTGAAAGCCCAGAGGTGACAGGTGCAAGCCATCCCTAGCGAAGCAACGTGGCTTGTCGAGCATGTCGTCCCAGGCTGACAGACACTGGATCCCCTTTGAATGACACCAATACTTTAGCCAATTGTTAAAATTGATTATTTTGTCTTTATACTGTGGCATCATTCTTGGTGAGGGCAAGATGCTACTCAAGGTCAGGGTCATACCGGCCTGGGCTACATGATCAGAGAGCTCCTTTATGTCTCTTTTCACATAGTCCAGGGAGGTACGTCTCAGGTCATTCACACTAGCATGGACAATGATGGAGTCATATTTGTACTTGCTTTGGAGTGACCTGAGTGCTTGTGTTATGTAGCGGATCCTGGCACCCGACAGGCAGCTTACAGTGACCTTCTCCTTGTTCAGTTTGGTGAGTGGGACATCAGTGTGTCTGACTATTAGAGTCACCTATTACAAGTGTATTAGGTGTGCTGTTTAGCCTTAAGGGCTGTGACTGTGTGGCACACTGACTTTGTGAAATATGTGATACGTGGGTATTGTTGTGGGGTAGCGGTTGCTTGGATATCTGCTTTGGAGGTCTCTGCTACTTTGGCAGATTTTTATTTAGAGCCTCCGAGTATGTTTTTGTGTGTTTATGTGTTTGGTTTGCTGATACGATAGGTCTATGTGAGACTAGATTTGTGGTGTGTGTGGTTTCCTTCTCCTCCTGACTGACTGTGCCAGTCCTGGGTTGAGAGAGCTCAGCTTCCAGTTTAGCTGTATAGTTGCATCTCTCACATATATTTGAGCTTGTTGGGAGGAGGAGAGGGTGGTCTGTGTACATAAGGCAATTGTAACATTGCCTCAAGATTCGCAGATTCACTAGCTGGACTGGAGAGTAAACCTGAAACTGACCTTTGGACATGCCAGACAAGTATAAGGAACTGATTTTTGACTGATCAGAATGGACCAATAGGGAGCCTAGTACTTATAAAGAGTATGAGAGGGTGTAGTGCTTTAGTTTGTTAGTGTTTACTTATAAGATTACTTATAAGAGCAAGTGCAGGACTTTAGAATGAAAATAGAGTGCTTACTTTGAGAGTTAGAACAGTTCTAAGGGAAACTTTGAGAGTTAGAACAGTTACTTAGGTTCATAGGTTCATAGGTAGATACTAGGCTATCTGCCCTAGGGCATTTATAAGCCTAGCCAGAGTGTATTTGGCTTCCGCCTCCCTATTAGATTAGCCTACTGTGCCTCTGTAAAGTGGGTCACAGAAGGTACCCTTTTAAGATTAGTTTACTGTGCCTCTGTCTAGCAGGGACACAGAAGAGATCCCAGGGGTGAATTTGCGATTTCCCATCCACGCGTCCAGATTTCGCTTGAAGAGGGTCAGCGAGGGGCTATGTCTAACATGAATTGGGATTCTATTCCAGAGTGAGGGGAGCCTCTGGGAAATGAATCTGTCTCTCCAGCATGTCCTATTTTTTTCTGTGCTGAGGTTTAGGTCCCTGGAGCGTGTAGCTCTAAGGGACTTGGATTTTTTGAGGTGGAGCATGTCCATTAATTCTGGGTTTGACATGGCTTTGTAAGTCAGGCATAGATCGCCTCTGAGTAGGCGGTAAGCAACTGAGTAGAGCTGGAGTTTCTTTAGTCGAGCTGCATAGGACATCTGTTTGTAGCCCATGATCCTCTTGGTGATGTACTTTTGGGGTCTCTCCAGTTGCTGCAGGTGTCAGGAAAGGTACATCCCAAAAGGGGCATTGTATTCAATTATGGGTCTGATGAGTGATGAGTAGAGGGGCACAATGACCTCTCTTGATCTAGATGCGAACCCTTTTGTGATAATGTGGGCTATATAGAAGGTCTTTCTAACCACTTTGGCAACGTGATTATCAAAGGAGAGATTACTATCTACGTTGGTCCCCAAATCTCTAATTACTTCTTCCGTACTTAATGGATTACCACCTATGTAGTAATTTGTGGGCACCTTGTTTTTCCCAAAGGGGATGACTATGCACTTTTTAGCATTTAGCTTGAGGCCGTGGCTCTGGCACCAAGCATCCGCCTCTGTGAGACCCTTTTGGAGGATGCTTATGTCAGCTGGAGATTCGATTATGGCCCCCAGTTTGCAGTCATCTGTGAACTTTGTCAGCCATAATCCCCCCGTGTTAGCCTGAACCTCAGAGAAGTATATACCGAACAAGAGAGGTCCCAGAACTGAGCCCTGTGGGACACCACTTGTAACTGGTTTGGATTCGGACATGGCAGCAGTGATTCTGACCATGTGGGTTCTATCTCTGAGCAAGTTTGCAACCCATCTTGTGATATAATTGTTGATATTTAAGCTGGTAAGCTTATTTATGATGCCCGAGTGGGGTATTGTGTCGAAGGCTTTTGCGAGGTCCAGGTAGACTGTGTGGACTACCTTGCCCTCATCTATGGCTTTGGTAACTGTTTCAAAGAAATCAACTAGGTTTAAGAGGCAAGATCTGCCCTTAACAAAGCCAAATTGGGTAGGGTCCAGTGTCTGGAGGCTCCCAATGTCTTTGTTTATGAGTTCCATGATAATATGCTCCATAGCTTTACAGACCAGTCTAGTCAGGCTTATGGGGCAATAGTTTCCGGGGTCCGTTGTGGCACCACCTTTGTGGAGTGGGACCACTGTAGCTGTACGCCATTCTTTGGGTACATATCCTGTAGTAAGGCTAAGTTTGAACAGTGACTTAATGTGAGGGTTCAGTTCTTCTTGGAGCTCATGTAAGACACAGCCTGGGACACCGTCCGGTCCCATAGATGCTGTGTTTTTTGCTTTAGAGAGGGCAGCTTTCACCTGTGCATCTGTGATGTCAGGGAGGTTACATTCAGTTGGGATAGGCATTTGCTCCTTTGGGATGGAAGGGGGGGAGAAGTTTGCGCTGAATCTGTCTGCCAGCATGTTGGCTATGTCTGTAGGTTCAGTATATTTTGTACCATTATGCAACAATTCAGAGCATATCTGGGAGTTTCCGCCCATGTTCCTGACATAACTAAAGAAGGCCTTGTGATTATCTTTAGTGTCTAGGGCAATTTTTCTTTCGAAACTGGCCTTTGATGATTTTATGAGGGATTGAAGTTTCTTGCTAATACTGATCAGAGATGCCTTCCCTTTTTGGGATTTTGCTCTGTCATGTAGTAGCTTCCTCCTTCTGTTGTATATCTTATTTATGGCTGGGGTCCACCAGACTGGTCTCCTGCTTTTGGAGGAGTGAGTCTTGATTTTATTTGGGATAGTATGATCCATGCATTCCTGCAGGTGCTCATAGAATGCATTTGTAAAGGATTCTGAAGATTGGGCTTTATTATCCTCTGGCCCAGGGGCTTTGAAGGATTCCACCTCAGTCTTGAGAAGTGCAAAGTTGGCTTTTGAGAAATTCTTTACAGTGATTTCCTTGGCTGGGGGTGGGGACGGGATATGGATGTCCAGGGAAATTTGTTTATGGTCTGATCTTACCAATGAGGGGTTTGCCTCTGGTGTGGAACATAGAGTCCCCATGTTGGTGATGACCAGGTCCAATATGTTGTTCCCTCTTGTGGGAGTGGTGACCAGTTGTTCCATTGTGTTAGAGTTTATAAATTCAAGGAACCATTGGGCGAGGGTGTTTGGGCTTAAGTAGTTTTCCCAGTCAATGTTTGGGTAGTTGAAGTCACCCAATAACATAGTGTTTGGAGAGACCTTCATATTCTCCAGTGTTCTCAGGAATGCCAAGTGGGGTTCCTGTAATAGGGAGGGTGTTCTGTAGCAGGCTACAAACTGAAAGGCAGTTTTGCCCACTGTTAGTTGCACATGGATGGTTTACGATGCTTTGTGCAGTGCCACTAACCTGGAGGTGTAGGTATCTTTGATGAATATAGATACTCCCCCTCCTTTTGTGCTTCGGTCCGAGTTTTGGGGCCGAAACGCATAGTATGAGTTATAACCTGGTAGTGCTGGGGTGCTCTCAGGAGCCTTGAACCATGTTTCTGTTACTACACAGACATCAATTTTCTCCATACTGAGGAGAGCCTCGAGTGCGTGCATCTTGAGGTTTAGACTTCTAGCATTGAGTAGCATTACCTTTAGTTTTTTTATCCTTGGGTTGTCTATGGAGGTGGGTTTGTCCTTTGAGCCTTGCCTAAAAAAGGCACTATGGGGGTGGCAAGAGCCTTGGCCAGTATTTGAAAGCCTAAGGGTGACAGGTGCAAGCCGTCCCTAGCAAAGCAACGTGGCTTGTCGAGCATGTCATCCCAGGCTGACAGACACTGGATCCCCTTTGAATGACACCAATACTTTAGCCAGTTGTTGAAACTGATCATTTTGTCTTTATACTGTGGCATCATTCTTGGTGAGGGTAAGATGCTACTCAAGGTCAGGGTCATACCAGCCTGGGCTACATGGTCAGAGAACTTCTCTATGTCTCTTTTCATGTATTCCAGGGAGGTACATCTCAGGTCATTCACACCAGCATGGACAATGACGGAGTCATACTTGTACTTGCTTTGGAGTGACCTGAGTGCTTGCGTTATGTGGCAGATCCTGGCATCCGACAGGCAGCTTACAGTGACCTTCTCCTTGTTCAGTCTGGTGAGCGGGACGTCAGTGTGCCGGACAATAGAGTCCTCTATAACAAGTGTATTTGGTGTGTTGTTTGGCCTTAAGGGCTGTGACTGTGAGGCACACTGATTTTGTGAGATATGTGATTCATGGGTATTGTTTAGGGGTGGCTGTTGCTTGGATATCTGCTTAGGAGGTCTTTGCTGTTTAGGCAGATTTTTATTTAGAGCCTCGGAGTATGTTTTTGTGTGTTTATGTGTTGGGTATGCAGATGCAATAGGTCTGTTTGAGACTGGAATTGTGGTGTGTGTGGTTACCTTTTCCTCCTGACTGACTGTGCCAGTCTTGGGTTGAGAGAGCTCTGCCTCCAGTTTGGCTGTGTAACTGCATCTCTCACATGTATTAGAGTTTGTTGGAAGGAGGAGAGGGTTGTCTGAGTACATAAGGCAATTGTAACATTGCCTCAAAATTCCCAGAAAGTGGGAAAAAAGCAAGATTTTTTTTTTCTTTTTGTTGTAGTTTAAAGGTAGCAGAGATACACAAGCAGCAAAATAATCACAACAGTGCAATAAATGACCCCACACTTGAGTGCTAGGCCAAAATTAGGTAAAATGCAGTTTTTAGAGAAAAAACCATTTTAAATTAAGTGCAACTTTTAAATTAAGTGCAACTTAATTCTTACATACTCCCTCCCAGATAAGTCTTTCAACTCTTTATTAAATTATTGTTCACAACTTCTCCTCTGATTGATAAAAATATAACTCTTTATTAAATTATTGTTCACAACTTCTCCTCTGATTGATAAAAATCGAACTCTTTATTAAATTATTGTTCACAACTTCTCCTCTGATTGATAAAATTATATCTGACCTGTATATAAAACTAATGGGATTAAAAACATCTTCACTGCTTGTATCTTACTATCCATATCCAAAAACATGAGCTTCCAGCTTCTTAGTGTTTGTATTATCTTTTGTTTATTTATCTTGCCATATATCCTTAGCTGTCATAACAGAAGCATTTTAACTCACACTCCTAAATACTTTGCCGCCTTATAAATGTGGGTATTGTTGAACCAGTTTATGTATTGTTGCATAGTTTATGGGTACAGGCTTTGTTTTATTTTTATTAATTTTATATCCCAAAAAAGGTTTGAAACTGTCTCAACATATTCCACAACACTGAGATGTCCTTTCCTGGATTTATCAGGTACAAAATAATATCATCTGCAAATAAGGCCAACTTTTCTTGATTACCATACCAATTACTGTATATCTTTAAATTTCAGAGTCCCGTATTTTCTTTGACAGTTGCTCTAAATATAAAACAAATAACAAAGGGGAATGAGGACATGCCTGCCTGATTTCTCTGTTCAGACAAAACTTATCGGAGAGGAACTCTCACACTTTAATTCTTGCCGCTGATCCTTCATTTATACCCCTAATTAACCATATTATGGTATCTGAAAATGCAAATGCTTCCATTGCCCTACTCTTAAAATCCCAGCTTGGTCTTTTGAACGCTTTGTATGCATCAATACCCACCAAAAACACTGGACTCAGTGCTGTATCCCAGATAACCAATGTATATATTTTATTCATTTATTTATTTAATCATATTCCTCCTTTTTGTTTGTTTGTTTAAATGACCAAGGTGCATTACAGAAATAGAAACAGTTAAACAGTATAAAGACCACTACTTAAAAATTTAAATTTAAAGTTTAAGTAAAGTTCCTTTCTGTCTTTGCAGTGTGGTTAGTGACTTGAGTAAGCATTTTGCATTGAAGAGATAGTTCTCCACTAAGTTTAATTTGTTATCTCAGCCATTTTGAGTCTTTCGATATCTGTTATTTTTTATTATGTAAATTAGCCCATACATTCTGATGATGTTATGATGAAATAGGCTGGGCTATGAAGCAGGAAGTAAATAAACCAAGCACATGGCATGAAGATGTGCTCTTTCTGATGTCCAGAAAGCATTTACAGGTAGTCGGAACATTTTTTTTTGTTTTCTGAAATGTTGCAGCTGGACATAATTTCCCTTCTTTGTAAATCTGTTTTTAACTTAGTGTGCATGTGAACTATTAACAACTGCGTTTTCTCATTTGACTTCTATTATGCTGAAAAAAAAAACAACTAGAAAGACATGTTTTGAAGGTTTTTATCGCAGACAGTAGCATTTTAAATGCTCATGTAGATGGTTTTAATATCACAGAACTCCTGATGGGGTGTAGGCAGAGCTGAGCTATACCTCACCCAACACACAAACACTCAGGGCAGCAATCTTATGTCGGCACCAGATATCCAATCAGCTTCTATCACTGTATAACATATACATGTAATTTAATAAGTGTAATGGTCAGGGAGAAAAACTCCAGATGAGAGAGACTATCCTCCAACGTCTGCGGAAAGGAAATGAGGAGGAGTCAAATGGTTCAATATCTCTTGGTCCCATCCCATCCCACTATTTGCACATGAGGTTCAGGAAAGACAAGCAGTAGCTGAGGTGACTATGTTAGTAACAAAAATAGTGATCAAAGTGACACTTGATAGTGAAGGATCTGTAGCAAAAGTCGTTTTCCATGACAAAGGTTATCAGTTCAGTTACTAGAGATTTAGGTGAAAGGAAGGAAACAATGAGTCACTTCTCTATAAGGTAAATACTTGTCACTTTTTTCTTTTCCGATATGTATTGCAAAGCTAATATGCTATATTTTGTTTTCCATATTAAATATATGCCTTAGCTTAATACGTATTAAGAAATTAACACTTTAACTAATAATAAGCTTTCTTTGCATATATAAACCTGGTTTCCTTTCTTCATATATGTGCCACATAAATCTTAAAGTGATAGTTCATGATAGCAAGTTGCTCAAATAAGTGTGTTGTGAATGGATTGAATGTTTATGGTGTTTTTAACTTTTAACTCTTAATTCACATCATGGTTGATTAGAATATGTGAGGTGTTGTGTGTATGAGATTTGGATGTGCTTTTTCTAATATGGGTCACAAATCCTAACTCATCGACAGTCGTCTCTTTTTTCCAGATTAGAATCTACCTGTAATAAAGTAACCAGATTCGCTGCCAACCTGTCTTTCAGATCTCATCATTGCCTTGCCCTGAGGACACTTAACTGGTTAGTTTCCTAACCAACTCTTATTATCTCAACTTTGAGTTATTTATTGTATACTGAATAAACCCCACAACTACCCTAGTCTTTCAGAACCTATCTCTCTTTACACCCCCCGATCTCTCAGAAGTTCTGATAAACATCTACTTCAAATTTACAAACCTAATAGATCTATTGGACATTATCTTTTCAGCTCTTCTCTAGCCTCCCATTGGAAGAAACTTCCTATACCCTTGAGAAAATATCTCCAATGTTCATGAATTTAAGAAAACACTGAAATTGCATCTTAATAGTACCTGGTCTTGTCTCTGTAATCATCCATCTTGAACTCCTCCCATACTCTAGCTCTGCTTCCTTCCTACTGCCTTTCTTTTCCTTCTCTATTATCTTCTTACTCCTTACTTATAGTTATATGATACTATTATTACTGCTGATGATACTGTTATTACTGCTGATGATAGTATTATTATTATTATTATTATTATTATTATTATTATTATTATTATTACTGCTGATATTGTTAAATTTATCAATATTTGTCTTCCACTGTATCTCATTATATTCTTACTGTTGCTTTTGTGGAGATTTTTTCCCCGGGCCTCCACTGAAAAAGGGTTATGTCCAGTTGGACCATCCCAGTTAACAAATGTTAAATAAATAATAAATAAATGAAATATCAGATTGTTATGTTGTTTATGAGTGTTTCTTTAGTAATAGAGTGATAAAATGGTGGATGGTTGCAGTGTATATGAAGTTGTTTTCTTATTTTTTTCTTATATAGTCTTATCTGTGATGTTTGATGTTGTTTTATTCATTGAGGATTGGGTAGGAGTGGAGTAATACAGTAGTGAAGACAATTTCTGTGTTTTATCTCTTAGGTTTCACTTTGAAACTAACCTATCAGTTATTCTTTTGTTCTCCCCTTCCCTGCTAGGATATATATGAAAAAAAAAAAAAAGAATAGAAAGAGAGGGAGAGTGCACCAAATAGTTATAACAAAAAAAAATTGATAACAAGAAGTGTTGCAGCATAGCTTCTTAAATAGGAGGGGGCAGGTTGGCTTTAACCACTTAAAAGCCTTCTTTCTCAGTGTAACATGAACAAAAGTTGTTTACTGACAATGGTATTTCCCTCTCACAGAGCAGGCTCTAATAGAATGTTTCTTTCCCGCCCTTTTCTCTCAGGAGACAATTTACACAGAGTTTTTTTATGTGAGTGTGTGTGTGTGTGTGTGTGTGTGTGTGTGTGTGTGTGTGTGTGTGTGTGTGTGTGTGTGTGTGTGTGTGTGTGTGTGAGTGTGTGTGTGTGTGTGAGAAATACTGGATAAAATGTTGTTCTATGCTAGATTTTAACACACAAATTAAGTGGGTTTGGGAGCCTAGGCAGCGATACATTTCCCTGTGGAACATTTTGTTGTGGACACATGGATTAAGTGACATTCAGCTGCAGACAAATATAGCTGTTGTGAATTCCCTGTGGGCAAAGAGAAGCACCCACTGCCATGCCCAAGCTGCAGACAAATATAGCTGTTGTGAATTCCCTGTGGGCAAAGAGAAGCACCCACTGCCATGCCCAAGCTGCAGACAAATATAGCTCTTGTGAATTCCCTGTGGACAAAGAGAAGCACCCACTGCCATGCCCACAGCTGTAATAACCAAGTGTGTGGCCAAAGAAGAAGAAGTAATGAGTGTTGTGCACAGTATACAGTACATGCTTATGGAACTACAACATGCAGAAGTGTGCTACAACATGGAGAAAATACTGCATGCTACTGTAGTGACATTTATGCTCCAGTATGCAGTTTAGGTAAAGTTCCTTAGACACTGTGAAGGCAGCAGTAGTCCACACACACCAATTATGAAGGCACTGCCCACTGTGCACTGCATTTTTACTGCCACTGCCATGCCCACTGACCAGCCTGCTGCTGATGCCTGCCATACTGCCTGCTGTCTCATGTTGCCTTGGGGCCCATGGGCATTGTTATCCCCCTGTGCATTTGGTTGTTGAAGCTTTGGGTATGGCACCACAATCTTCTCTTTGCCCACAGGGAATTTACAACAGACACATTTCTCTGCACTCGAATGTCACTTCAGCTATTTGTCCCCAACCAAATGTACCACAGGGAAATGTCTTACTGCCTAGGCCCCTGAACCCAATATTCTGTTCTATTAATTTAAAGAAGGGAGGATGATCTTGTTTATGTCTATTGATGTCAGCCCCTTGCTTGGTTGACTTACACTGCATATTTGGGCAATTGATGATCTGTGTTGGTTTCTGTGTGGATGTGCTTTTTGATCAGGAAGTGAGCTCAAATACAAAGCAATATTAGAAGCTCATGTTCTGAAAGTTAATTGAAAGTCTGATGCATAGTAAAAGAGGGACTAATATGAAAGTAATAGCATGTTTTCTACAAAGTCAGACAAAATTACACAGTCATTTTGATAAGCTGGGAATTTATGTGTCTCTTAAAAGTAGTAGGTATGTTGCCAACCATATGTTCTCCTTCAGTACAAATATAATTCTGGTAACATTTTATTAGTTATTTTAGACATCACAGTTACTGTTTTACTATTTTATATGTCATAGTATCCTCTACTGAATATGATATCCTATTTATAGAAGAGACATTTTGAAAGATAATTATATATGCAAGTCCTCACAAACAAAGAATTTTAGAGAAGTTAGTTGGTCTTTGAACTATCATATGCATCTGCCATAATATTCAAGCATATACAGTCTTGAAGTCAGACTTGAGTTTAAATAGTTAACTAGTCACATTATCAATAATATATAATAGCATATTAATAGTATAGCATGATTGTTATAAATAATGTTATATTTATTGTCTTTTATCTGTGTAAATCTCTTTTTTTCTCAGAAGTGAAAGGAACGATTGGATTTATTATAATACTATATAGGCTGTTTTAAGTAGAATAGAACCAAATGTCTACAAGATCTGCTATACTTTATATTTTACAAGTTTTATAGCAAGCAAATGAGCATTTATAATCTGAATATCATGTATATACTAACTCCTTTTAATTTTGTTCAATAAGGTAGACCTTTCATATATACTTTAGAAGTAGTAGAGTGATGATAGATACTTATTTCTGGGTAGGTGGTAGTGTTTGAATAGGATTGCTATTCAAACCAGGAGTTGTAAACTCCATGGAGGGGGAGAACAGTGCATGTATAGTAGTTTACAAATTAATTCTTTCTGTTTACTATTCTTGATAGAAAGTTTACAGTTAACAGTCTCAGTTATCTTATATCTATGAGTAAGCAGTTCACTAGATATAATAATAGTTTTTCAGTACAAATGTATGTGGGTATTATATGTAATACTCATTTGTTTATTTTTTCTTATTTTGGTAGTATGGCCATCTTGAAATGCATATCAATTAATATCAATGGATTAAATAATGGTTGCAAAAGGGGAAGTTTACACACATTTTTAAAAAATATTTCATTCCCAATTTATCTTTTTACAGAAAATACATTTAATAAAAGAAGATTTAGACAGACTTAATGCTAAACACTATTCTATATTGACCAGCTCTCATTATAAACACAAGTGAAGAGAGATGGCTATTTTGTGGAAAAATTCTTTGCCTCTATCTAAAATCCTGAACACATTTAGTGATGAAAAAGATATGTTTTGTTCAGTGATTTTAGAGACTGAAAGGAAACTATACACTTTTATTAATGTCTATAATCCATACCTGGATTGGGAATACAAACAGTTAACAGCAGTTGGGGAAATAACATGAATATCAAAGGGAATCATTATTTTTAGAGGTGACTTTAATTGCATTTTATTTGACAGGGATACCAATAATAGCTTTAAAAAGAAGAAACCTGCCTCATTCAAGGCTTTGATGGAGTTCAGTGACCTATATAGTATGACAGATATAAATGTGTTTTCAGTATCAGACTGACTCTTCTTTGCACATTGCTCACACAGGCATGGGATACAGTCATGAATAGGTGAAACATATGTTTCAAATGAGATCACTAGTAGAATAGATCACATTAAAGTAGTCTCTTGCCCACTGTCAGATCATAACACTATACCATTTGAAGTTATATTGAATTCTAGTAATAACATCCTGATTAAAAGGATTCCTGCTTATATAACTAATATGAAAGACTTTAAGGAGTTCTTTAACAAAGAAATTCAAACATTTATTAAAATAAATCATACAGGTAACACCTCAGAGATTATTGTATGGGACTCTTTAAATCATATCTTTTTTGGCAAAATTACAAGTTAGTATACACAAAAAAGAAACAATGGAACAAAGAATTGATAGATTTACAGAAAAAAAATTGATAAGATAAAATTAGATAGTCAAAAAGGAAATAACTTAATAGAATAAATAGCTTAAACAGTAAATATTTAGACATTTTACAATATAAAGCTATGATAAATTTAGAAAAGACTGAAATAATTATTCCATAAATCGTAAATCCATGCATAAATTGGCTACTAGAACAAAAATGATTGTTAAATCTAACCACATCAAAGAAGTATACTCTCCTAGTAGTAAAAAAAGGTTACTGAAATAGAATATATTCTGGATGTTTTCAGGTCTCATTTTAATAAGATCAATCAACACAAGCCAACTATGGATACACAATATCTAATTAAACATTTAGAAATATATATATATATATATATATATATATATATATATATATATATATATATTGAAAATAGACTGTCAGAGAATCAAATAAAATAATTGACAAGCCTATATTAATGTCTGAACTCAAAATTCAAATCAATAAATTAAAACCCAATTAGACACCTAGAAATTATGGTATAATACCAGAACTATAGAAAATGATGAATAAGGATGCTTTGAGTATTTTGCTTGAGATATTTTTAATAGTTAAAGGACTTAAAAAGGTATCATCATACTGCAAATGCATCCTAATATCCCCAATGTTAAAACCTGACAAGGACTTAACACAATGCTCTTCATATAGACCAATTTCATTATTAAATGTAGATTATAAAATATTCATGACAATCTATGCCTATAGAATAATACTATTTTTTCCAGTGTTGATAAATAATGATTAGACTGGGTTTATGATGAACAGGAACACCTATGATAATATCAAGAGAATTATATCAATAATTGATTATACTAATAATTCAAAAAAGAACTAACTTTGGTTAATCTGGATATCAATAGTGCATTTGATTCAGTTAATTGGGAGTACTGACTATTAGTAAATTTCTAAACAATTTCTTACAATTAATCAAACTTCCCTATGAAAACTCCTTTTCTTGCATTAAGAAAGGCTAATATACTTCCCAATCAATCATGATTACTAAAGGTAATAAACAGAGTTGTCTGCTGTCCCCATTGCTTTTTGCTCTAGTTATGGAACCTTTTACAAATTATATAAGATCAAACAAAAACATCAAAGGTATACTAATAAATAATGATTTAATCCCCAAATATGCAATTATTTGCGGATAACATCCTATTAATTTTGAATGATTGCAATTCTACTCTTACTGAAATATTCCAAGCAATAGAAATATTCCCGAAGAAATCAGGATACATGTTTAATGAGAATAAGATTAAAATACTACCTGTTAATTATAATATCAATAAAATAGATAAGAAATTACATAAATACTTTGTGAAGGATGGTAAAGTCACTTACTTAGGGATAACTGTGTCTGATAATATTAAAGATATGACAGCCCATAATTATAATAATAACTTAAATTCACTAAAACAGACTCTTAATAAATGGAATATTTTTTTCACTATGGAAGAGTTACTCATGATTATCTTTCCTAAAATTCTCTATATAACACAATCTTTATCCCTCCCACTCTCAAAACATTTAAAAGAGTATAATTCTTTGTTTCTGAGATTTTTATTTTTTCCTAATAAGCCTAGATTGGCTTTAAACCATCACAATACTGATTGGGCATCTGGTGTTATTAGTCTTCCATATTTGGAATTATATTCCTTATCTTCAATTGTTAAGGCAATAATTTCTTGGTTGAATAACAATTATAATTCCAAATGGAAAGACATTCAGGCAGGTTAAAATGTAATAAAACCACAAACAACCAAGGCAAGGCTCCAAACACTCCAAAATTTAGCATCTGTAATATTTTATTGACATTAAGAACTTCTTCAGAAAATGATCTCAAATGTATCCAACAACAATTTTAAAAGTGCTGTCATAATGTCACATGGTGCAGTGTAGCCAATAATAGCTCAACATAAAGTGAGTGTTCTCTCACCAGACACATTTTTAAAGTGAACATTAAAACAAGTATCTAATAAATGTTAAAAATTATAACAGGGAAAAGAATATAATTCTTTGTTTCTGAGATTTTTATGGTTTCTCAATAAGCCTGGATTGACGTTAAATCATCACATTAGAGACTGGACTGGACTGGTGGTATTGGTATTCAAGATTTAGAATTATATTCCTTATCTTCAATTGTTAGGACAATAATTTCTTGGTTAAATAACAATTATGACACCAAATGGAAAGATATCCAGGGAGGTATTTGGTGTAAACCCAATGATTTCACAAAATCATATCATCCTAAAATAGCTGCTAATACATTTCATTGGTTAGTAAAAGTCTATTTTCTAGAAAGCTTATTATATTAATGCAGTAATAGCCTTATTTAAAAATTCATTTTCAGGAACCCTGAATATAAAACATGGATGATTTTCTTTGTACTTCCAATTGCATATACTCAAAATAGTATTAATACATTTAATTTAACAACAATGACTACATTTAACGACAAAACCTGTTATACTGGTATCAATTAATAGAGAATAGGAAGTTACAAAATGCTGACCATATCACTAATAAGTTTGAGTAAAGCAAAGAAATGTGGTTAGAAATTCAGAATTGTAGACAATTAGTTGAACATAAGATTAATCTAATGCATCCCATAGTTAGAAATTACTTCCTCTTATTCTTTAATTTACTCATTATTCTAATGTCCCAGAATATAACTGGGAAGGGACGTCTATCTAAAATATAAAAGGTACTTAAAAATCAACTGTATGCCACAGCAAGGGCTATTGGAATTATTTTAGACTTGTTAATAATAACGCTACAAGTGCAGATAATAAAAATCTAATACCTTTATCACACCACATAAAATTGAATTAATGTATAATAAAGACATATGATGCTGGAGATATAAACTAAATGTTAAAGCTGACTGGCAGCAGATGTTTATGACTGTATAAAACTTAAAACATATTGGGATAATATGAATTCTCTCTTACAGTCTGTTTTAATGATACATTTATGCTGACCATATCTCTTATTTTATTTAATACACCTATTCCCACCATATCTCTTATTTTATTTAATACACCTATTCCCACCTGTGTCACAAAAATCAAATGCCCTGTTTTATGGAGTATCTTAACATTATAAGAAAAGTCATTACCAAGAATTGGAAGAATCAGACTACTCTTACTATGAAGGTATTTGTACACTTGGCAACTGAAGTCTGTCATCTTGAATGTATCATGATCAAGACAAGAACGTCTAGAATCACCTCTTCATATAATATATGGTTGAAATTCAAAGATCTGCTGAATAAATAGACTTTAATAGTTAACTAACAACTACTCTTATCACACTTCTTTTTCTGTTTAAAAAGCTTTGTTTTATAGTAGACACCATTGTAAATAGTTATTTTAGTTATTGTTTATTATTGTTCTTTTATACATGTATATTTTTATAATATTTCTATTATCATATATTAATGTTTTGTTGTTAAAATTTTAATAAAACAACTGAGAAGGAAAGATAGTGAAAGATCTATGACTGTAAAATAGTTTTCTTCAACACAGATGCTGGAGGTCCAATACCTAAGCTGAAACAATTATTTCCTCTACCTTACAGTAAATCCCTGGGTAATCTGTGAGTTTCAACATCTTTTCCTACTGAATTTGGCTGATGAAGCATGACATAAACAAAGCAAGTGGACCTGAGGACCTAATGCTTATGGGGGGGGGGGGTCAGATGCATGAATAAGTTCCATTTATTTCCTATGGGCAGCAGATATCTAATAGCCAGACGCCCAAGTTCCAGGTATGTGAAGGGAGTCAGGCAATGGTTTCACAGACATCAGTGAAGGTTCCTACAACTGAGTATACCAGGTTTGCATAGGAATGCACCAAGCTATTGTAACAGGCTTTAGTAGATCCTTCAACCTAGAAAACATTTCTGTCAGGATGTAAAAGTGATGAAAAAAAACCCTCCTGGTCCTTTTCCTACACTGACTGTGTATAAGATGAATAAGATGATACCTTTTCTTATTATGATGGGTTTGGATCCTGTTCTTTTTTTTATATAGATTTTAGGAATGAAGGTTCCCCCTGTGGTATCCTTATGAAGCTTGATTTTAAATTACTCACAAAGCTTTTAGGTTCATTAGTAAGTACTAGGCAATCAGTCTGCAGACTATTATAAGCTTAGCCAGAACCTACTATTCAAATAATCCCACTAGCCTAAAAAGGGTAAAAAGGGCAAGGTAAAACAGACTGGGGATAATATAGGGCAAGGTAAAACAGACTGGGGATAATATAGGGCAAGGTAAAACAGACTGGGGATAATATAAGGTTGCCCTTCCAATTATCTAGGTTTACCTTGAATATGGTAAGTGTGCTGTCACTTTGACATGTAGTAGCGGTTTGTTCCAGACATGTTTCATTTATCTGCTGATAAAGGGTGTATTTGAGATACCATTTGTTCTCTGAAGGAATAGGAGGTCAAAGAGAGATGGATCTATTATGGTTTAAAATGCAATATACAGATGCTATGTATGAGTCTGTAGGAAACTTCAAATAAAAAAAGGCTACCAGTCTATCCTGAGGAACAAGATTTTTTGAGGCCACTGATCTTTTTATTTATGAATCTCTGAGGTCTCTCAAGTTGAATGATATGTGTAGATAAGTATATGCCAAAAGGTGCATTATATTCAATAATAGTTCAGATGAGATATGAGAAAAGAGAAATTAGGACTTCTCTGGGTCTAGTGGAGATACCTTTGGAAATCTGATGAGCCAGATAGTAGACTTTCTAAACTACTGAGGAGGCATGATAGTCAAACAATAAGAACTTATCAACTTATGTGCCAATATCCCTTATGACAGTGTCTAATTGGGAGGATTGTGTCATTTATGTGACGACCCACCACTGGACCAGTAATCAAGGAGCCTCAATCATCACCAACGGTAACAGTGGAGATGTACACTGGGAGGATAACAGGTACACACAGCATTTCCAGATGCAGGTCTCTGCATCAAGTGCAATTTCCCTTAACAGCACACAGAGACCACAGTCAGTCTGTGATTGTGGTCTCTGTGTCAGACCTCCAGCACCCTCTCTGTCCAACCAGTGTTTCCTGTCCCTGCCCAAGTAGCTGACACAGACACACACACACACACACACACACACACACACACACACACACACACACACACACACACACACACAAACACACACACACACACACACACACACACACACACACACACACACACACACACACACTCTTTGAGGTTGGATTTACACACACAAACACACACACACACACACACACACACACACACACACACACACACACACACACACACACACACCTAGGAAAGGCTGGCGCAGGTTTACTAGCTGCACCCCCTTTTGCCAAGACTATAAGGTAGTTATCACTGCCACCGGCCAACTCCTTATCAACTACTTTAAGGCCCTTACCAAAGGCCGTCCAATCTTACTGAGTAATATAATACAAATGGCAGCTTGATCAAGAGTAAGGCTATTAGGAGTGGCCCACACAGTTTCAGCAAATAAATATGCAAGTACTCTCTAAACCTAAATATCTCTAGTCAGATCGGCCATGATGAAAGGTTTAAATATATTTAATAATAAATAATACAAGAACAAGAAAATACTCAGTATATATTCACAGTGACATCAGAGTTCAAAACCACAGAAAATATTTAAAACAACATTGCAGGACAGTCTCAAATAAATAAAAATATCTAAACTAAGCTTTGTTATATTCCTGACTATATCTACGAGAATTATACTATTCTCTAGTAACTTACTTCATCAGAGGAAGGCAGATGTGTGGTGAATCATTCTAGACAGGTCCAAGACAGAATACAGAATGTTCTGTCTCTTTTATAGACTTTCTAAATTAATATCTCAAATATTACTGCTGGGATAGCTTGCAGAATGACATCATTTCTTGTCATCTTATGCTAGTCCTCAGATGAAACCCCCCACTGCTAGGAGCTGGCAGTATTTAGCATCTACCTGTGAAAATACACAGACAAAGGCTTCTGCTCAGATCTTTGGCAGATGCTGTAAATCATAAAACAATTATATTCCTCCACATTTCAAGACTAGTAATTAGTCCACCATAAAGACAATACAGAAAACCCCCTAGTACAGACATGTCTCCAGCCTAGCCTATAAAATAATTTAATTTCAGCTACATTTCTGAAGTTAACTTTTAAAATACATATATTTATAGAGTTAGAATAGTGCATTTACATTTCTGTTTTCTTCCAGCAGGGCACACTGTGGTTACATTTTAAGCACAAGCACTTTATAAGATACCATTCTAATACACATGTCTGTGCAGACCAGTTTTATTATACACATGATGTACAGTTCTAATACAGTTGTAACACAAGAATCTTATATAAATCATGTTGATATTCACAAATGACGTAATTATTTACAAAATTCCAGATAGCTGTGCTAGCAGTATCTCCCTTTGTAAAACGTCTTCCCCCATTTGAAGACTCAAGCTAGTTTTTCAAATGACCCTTGAGAAATGTTGCTTGAGAGGGATGAGCCTATCTGGGAATGCATTATCCCATACCTTGTCTTGAGATTCCAGCTGCTTTGTCATTGTTGACCCCAATACAGTGCATCAGTGACATATCATATGCCTGTAACCCTAGACTCCACCATAGTAACTTGGGATCTTGCCGGCTGGCTCCCTGTAACCATAGATCCCCCTCAGACTCCTCCTGCTTCCTACTGCAAATACTCAGCACAAGTTCCTCTCTATCATTTTAAGGTTTCATCATGTTAACATGGTACAGTTTGTGCTGATTCATTCCATCTAGCAGGTCTACCATGTAGTTAACATCACTGACCTGCCTTATCACTTTGAAGGGGCCCTCCCAAGCTGGCTACAGCTTCTTCTGTTTGACAGGAATGAGAACCATAACCTTCTGCCCCACAGCATACTCTCTAGCTCGGGCATTGCTGTCATGCCAGACCTTTTTCTGCTGTTGGACTTCTGCCATGTTCTCACGAGCCAAGCCCATGAGTTCCCTGAGCCATGTCCTCAGATTTAAGACATATGCCACAACAGACTTCTTGTGAGATTCACACTCCTCCCACTCATCTTAAATCAAATCTAGCTGTCCCTCACCCTATGCCCATACAGCAACTCAAAAGATGAAAAAACTGTGGATTCCTGGGTCACCTCTCTGAAATAAAACAACAGATAGGGAATATATTTGTCCCGCTCCCTCTTGAACTGGTTTGCAAATGGCTGTAGCATGGTCTTTTTGTGTAGAGTTTAAGCTCTCCACCAGACCATTAGTCTGGGGATGGTAGGGTGGTCTTTAGGTGCTTCACCCCACAGTCCATCCACAGACAAGCCAGCAGGTCTGACATGAAATTGGCACCTCTGTCAGTCAGTATTTCTTTTGGGAAACCTACCCTGATGAAATCACTAACAAAGCATTTTCCACCTTTTTGGCCTCAAAATAGGACAGAGCCACTGTCTCTGGGTATCTGGTAGCATAATCTAATACTACTAGGATGTACTTCTTCCCTGTGGAACTTGGGGTACTCAGAGGCCCCGCAATATCCATAGCTACCCTCTGAAATGGCTCCTCAATAACAAGCAAAGGGATCAAATGAGCTTTCACCGTGTCTCCTGCCTTGCCTGTATTTTGGCACTGCTCACAGGTCCTGTAGTACCCTGTTACATCCCTGGAAATCCCAGGCCAATAAAAGTTATGCATAATATGTCTCTTGGTATGCTTTAGTTCCATATGACCTGCAAAGGGAATGTCATGGGGTTTTGGCTAGAAGTGCCAGGTGGTAGGCTCTGAGCACTACCAACTGCTGTATTCTCTCACCCTCTAGCCCTCCCTCAGGGTTCAACTCTTTATACAATAACCCTTTGCCTCAATATACAGATTCACATTTTTCTTGACAATCAAGTGCCTCCCGGGCTACCTCCCTCAAGCCTTGTAATGTAGGGTCTGATATCTGAGCCTGTCTCAACACTCTCTTTGTAACCCTTCCCAGCTCCCCTTCCACAGGAAGTCTGGTATCCTCTGACAGCGGTGCCTCTCTGTCAGCCTGGGTACTACTACTCACTTCTGCCCTTGCCTTCAGTCTGTTGAAGGGAACATCAGTACTCCACAAGCAGCTGTGGCTCACCTTCAGTCTCACTGCTACAAGGTAGCTCCCTCCCTGAAATAACCACCTCACCAGTCCTGGCTGTAAGTGTGTGGTCTGTCTGGGTCTCCGCCATGTTACCAGACACACATGTTTGTCTCCAAGCCTGATTGTGTGTAACTGCATGCACACAAGGTACTGCATTATCAAAATCAATCCCTATCAGGACATCTCCAGGGATATCCTCAAACACACCTACTTGCTTGCTTCCTTTTCCATCCTCCCAGTCAAGGTGAACCCTAGCCAAAGGTATTTGGAATGGGGTCCATCCTAAAACTTTGACTGGAGTAGACTGCCCAAGCAAGTAGTGCTCCTCTTTAACCATTGCAGGCTTCACAATGGTTAGGTCAGAGACTGTCTCTCTTAGCAGTGGCCTGTTTCCCATCTACTAAGATAGGCTATAACCTCTTGTGTTAGTTTGGTAGCCTTGCTGCCTCCAGACAACTTACTGCTGATATTCTATCATTCCCACTTACTTGCTCTCCCACCTTTTGTTCCCCACCTTCCCTCCATGAAAATCTATATGGTACATGGCTCCACTGGTTGCATTTAAAACATTTAACCCTTGATCCTGGCCATGTACCTGAACTAGTGGCTTCACCTGTTACTGGTGGACTCTGATGGGGCAGTTTAGGCTGTTCACCATGGGTTCCCTTTGATCCATGAGCAGCACTGGGTGTCCTTTTCCTGTGCAGTGATGCCCTGCTTGCTAGGTATAGGTCTCCCTTTTTCCCTAACACATCTGTGGTATTGCATTCTCTATCTCCTAACCAGATTCTCATGTCCTCAGGCAAAGTGCTAAGGGCTTGTTCCCTCACCAAAATGTCTGTCAGACCTTCAAAAGTGGCAACCTGATACCCACTCACCCACCTATGAAAATAAGTGCTTAGTTCAGCAATATATTCACACACACTTTCATCTGCCTTGCGTCTATGCTCACAAAACATTTTTCTATAAGCTTCAGGTGTTAACTTAAAATATATGTAAAAAACAGTAATTCAAAGAAGCAGAATTCACACTGTAAAGATCTATTCAGCTTTTTTAATGCACACACTGGTACCTCGGCTTTTCGCCTGCAACAGACAAAACACAGTGCAAAACAACCATCTTTTATACACAGGTTCAGACCCTTACTAATTACAGTCAATTAACTTTAATTAATTCATTTTCAAATTTTTGTTAGAACTTTTAAAGTGCCAACACCATATTTTCACATTTATATATTAAATATTATATAAATACACCTTTAATAAACACATTTAAATAAAATAAATTAACTATATTTTAACATTCTTTACATTTCTTTTAGTTTCTAACATTTAAACAACTTTATAAGCTCATTAATTCACTAAATTTACTTCAAGATTAAGGGCTCTAGGGAATAAAGTCCTACAATTTAAAATAAATTTACTTACTAATTTATTTAACTTCTTAACAACATCTCCTCCTCTAGACAGAATAGGCTGTGCTAATATACTAAAAAAATGAAGTAACATTGCCCCATGTTTGTTCACAAAATGTTCAGCAACAGGACTTTTCATATTCTTATTATGGATGTCCCTCAAATGTTACAAAATTCTAACCTTAACAGCTCTCTTTGTTTGGCCAATGTACCACTTTATATCTTCACAACCACAACCCACAATATAAACTACATCACATGAATTGCAATTAAATCTACTTCTCCAAACAAATCTTTTACCATTAATGCAACTACCCGAGATATTCCTAATACAAATACATACCTTATAATGGCCACGTGCAAAAACACCAAAAGATTCCTGTAGAACATTCGTTAAAGCCATATTTAACAATTCCTTTAAATTGGCATAACATCCATAACAGAATCTGACAAATTTTGTAAATAAACTACCCACCAGTTCATCTTCACATACAATATACCACAAATCCAAAACTGCTTTTCTCATTAGCTCTGAAAATCCAGAATACTTAGAAACAAAATACAAGTCTTTATCTACAAAATCATTAAGTTCAGAAAATACTTTTTAATCAAAATTCTTCTTCATTTTGTTTCTAATCTTGGGTTTTCTCTCCAATGACTTATCAAGAGCCTGACACAAAATCTATTCCTCATAACCTCTTTCCACAAGTCTTTCCTTTGCCTCCAAAAGAAACTTCAATTTATAGCTTTATTCAGAATTATTTCGAGGAATATGTTTAAACTCACCCAGTGGAAGTGATTTTAACAAGTGGGGGAATGCATACTTTCTGCATGTAAAAAGTTATTTACTGCAGTAGGTTTCCTAAAGAGTTTAAACTGTATTTTCTTCCTTATATCCACATAAAATTCGACATCAATAAATCGTATACAAGACTCACCTTTCAACATTGAACATTTTAAACCATGTCTATTCATATTCAACTCAGTAAAAAATAAGTCGAAATCTTTAGACTCACCCTTACATAGGAAAATGAGGTCATCAATAAATCACTTAAACAAAATCACATTATTTTTTTATAAAAATCAGATCAATAGATGAACTTTCTCTCAAAATAATCCATGTACTAGATTGTATAACTAGGGGCATATGAAGCCCCCCTAGCCATTCCCTTTAGTTGAAGAAATGTTTCATTCTCAAACTTAAAGTAATTATGTGTTAAACAGAATTCAAGTAATCTCACCACAAAGGCAGTTCTGGGTCTATCTCCCAATATGTCCCATATGGCTTCTCATCCCCATTTCAACTCAATATTTGTATATAAGGAATTAACATCCAACACCACCCAGTAATAGTCATTTTGCCATTCTACTTTACTAACTTCCTTACACAATTCCTCAGTATTATTCACATGTGTAGGTACTTTACTCAAATATTTTTTCATTAAAAAATCCAAAAGTACACCTACATTTTGCAAATATGACCCCACCCCCAAAATAATAGGTCTCCCTGCTGGGTCCACTAAATTCTTATGTAATTTTGGCAACTCATAAAATATAAGATTGTATGGTTTTTCAACAAATAACTTTCTAACATTTTCCCTAGTAAGGAAGCCCAACGTTTCACCCCTTCCCAACATTTCTAACAATTGTCCATTAAAATTAACAACTGGATTGTGATTCAATTTAGCAAAATCTTCCTTAATTAGTAGCAATTTATACACCATTTCATTGTAGTTTAATCTAGACATTAGGGCCCAGTCACCCCCTTGTCTGCCTATTTAAACACATTTTCATTCACTTGTCCTCTTAATATATTTAAACTTTCCCATTCATCTTTAGTGATGTTATATTGTTTTTCACTTTTAACAAACCTTCGATAATCATGTTCAAGTCTCTTAAATAACATCTGCTCAAATAAAACCACAACAGGGGACAGCTTAGATGGTATAAACTTACTTGTAACAGACATATGTGGAACCAACAATTTCCCATAACCAATTTCAAACCCCTCTTCACACACATTAGCATCAGTAAAACTTTCTTCAAACAAAAGCTTATCATAAATTGAAACATTCATTAGAGGGTCATCCTCCACAATTTCACATGTTTCAGCTGTAACGTCATTTTTTTATTATAATAAATTAAATGTAGCTTTCTACAAAATCTTTTCATTTCCAGCAAAACATCTGCTAATGTAGACACTTTCATAGGTACACATTTAGTGCCTTTAGCTAATAGCTTAATCTCTGAATCATTTAGCTGCATATTAGATAAATTCACAACTTTCAAGCTGTTCAAGTTTTTACAAGAAACAACATGTTCACTTAAATTAAATGCATGGAAATGATTAAAGTCCAACTCAAAGTCCAAGTTTACATCAACTTCTGAAGCAATGTTACACACATCACACTCAAAGGCCACTGAAAACCTTAACGATCCTTCTTCCCCTTGTATCGGCTTTTCTTGGCTTTTCCCTGTTGTTGCCCCCAAGATGTAGTCACATTTACTTCACCTTCCTGTTGATAGGATGAATTCAATAGATTCACCCTCAAGTGTCTCAAAAGAGACACTTTTTTGGAAGTTATATCTAAAGAAGACGCTGATGAATCCCGCATTGCTGCAGTATTAATATTGAACTTCCTGTTACCTTTACTCCACCCCTTACATGAACTACATTGCCAACCATATATTGAGCCACTCTGAAAGTCATTTATATCATGGAGAAGTTTTTTTCTTTTCTCTGTCTATGATCTCCAGTTCATCTTCTTCTAAATTCAACTTGATTTCACCCATTTTTTTAGAGAAAACCTCTCCGGACACATTAACATTCAGTTTTTGCTGTAGCTCAATAATTTATTGTTGCAACTTCTCACCGTTTCTTTTATTCTTTTTCACCAGCACACAAATCCACCCTAAGGTGCATTCTAATGAAACCTGTTTCCATCCAAAGAAGCAGAATCCACTCTGTAAAGATCTGTTCAGGTTTTTTAATGCACACACTGGTACCTCAGCTTTTCACCTTCAACGGATAAAACACAGTGCAAAACAACAATCGTTTATACACAGGTTTAAACCCCTACTGATTACAGTCAATTAACTTCAATCAATTAATTTTTAAATTTTTGTTAAAACTTTTAAAATGCCAACATCATAGTTTCACATTTATACATTAGATATTACATAAATACACCTTAAATAAACACATTTAAATTGAATAAATTAACTATATTTTAACATTCTTTACATTTCTTATCATCTCTACCATTTTAAACAACTTTATAAGCTTATTAATTCACAAAATTTACTTCAAGATTAAGGCCCCTAGGGAATAAAATTCTATGTTCCACAGGAGTCTGTTGGTGTTTTTGCATGTGGCCATTGTAAAGTATGTAGTTGTATTAGGAATATCTCAGGCAGTTGTATTAATGGAAAAAGGTTTGTTTGTAGAAGTAGATTTAACTGCAATTCATGTGGTGCAGTTTGTATTGTGGGTTGTGGTTGTGAAGATATAAAGTGGCACATTGGGCAAACAAAGACAGCTGTTAAGATTAGAATTTTGGAACATTTGATGGACATCCATAATAAGAATATGAAAAGTCCAGCTGCTGAACATTTTGTGAACAAACATGGAGTCAATGTTAGTTCATTTTTCTTTAGTATATTGGCACAGCCTATTCTGTCTAGAGGAGGAGATGTTGTTAAGAAGTTAAATGAATTAGAAAGTAAATGTATTTTAAATTATAGCATTTTATTCCCTAGGGGGCCTTAATCTTGAAGTACATTTGTTGAATTAATAAGCTTATAAAGTTGTTTAAAATGTTAGAAATGATAAGAAATGTAAAGAATGTTAAAATATAGTTAATTTATTCTATTTATATGTGTTTATTTAAGGTGCATGTATGTAATATCTAATATATAAATGTCAAAAATATGGTGAACTAAAAAAAAAGTGCAGGCAAGGCTCCAGGTACCAAATAATAAAAAGTTTAATATACAACAAGAGGATCCTTAAAATTCACTAGCGCTTTCACCAATAGGCTTCTTCAGGTGTGATATGTTACTACATGTCACTTCCTTTTAAATCAAAATTTAAAATCACATAACTAAAAATATTTAAAGAGACATTTCTTAAAATTCTTATCCACAACCTTTACATAATACATAAAATAAAGTGTCATTCTAGATTAATTCTATTTCTTGCATAGTGGTCTAGATTACAAAGTTGGTCTCAAGGGAATACAATCATTTAGTCATTGTCCAACATTAGCTCTCAGTTTTACAATCCATTGAGTTTCTAACTCCTCTATTTCCAGTCTAACATTACCTCCCCTTTTGTTGACATAATTCTTGCCTATTGCCATAAAGCTTAAGCAGTGTCTAATGTCAGTCTGTGCTGTGTGTTTTGCCAGAGCATTAAACATGTTCTTATTATTTATATGGTACAAATGTTCTCTAATTCTATCTTTCAGAATTCTGTCAGTTTTGCCAATGTGGAATTTTGTACATATTTTACACATGGCCAAATAGACTACTTGCATACTTGTGCACATAGCCCTAATACTAAAATTGAAAACTTCATTTGTGTCGGGATGTACAAAGCTGTTACTCTTATTTATGTATGTACAATATGAACATTTGTTACATGGATTAGTACTACCTCGTGTTTATATACTATAATTGTCTCTAGGGTTGCATAACCGCCTCCTAAGAGATTTTTTATTTCTAAAGACAAATTTTGGAACCGTATCTATAAATCTACTCACTTGTGTGCTAGTTTTTAGTATATTCCAATTCTTCTTAATGATGTTAGTATACTGATTAATATTATTAGGGTATGCAAAAGACATTCATACTTTGTTTATATTTCTATTCCCTTGCTTGTTTCTTTTTTGTATGAAGTCAGAGAAATAAGGTTTAGCTCTAGTAGTTCTTACTTCTAGAACATCCAATGTCCTTTCTCTATCATCTCTCTTTCATATCCTCTACTTAATAGTACATCTCCTGTAGTGCTTACTTGTTCTTGAAAGACTGTATTGCTAACATTTAGCCTTGAGGCTCTGTAAAATTGATTTTGAACTACATTTCTAAAGATGTATTGTGGATGCATACTGTCCCTGCTAAATAAGGGATTTACCCTACATGATTTCCTGTAGAGTTTAGTATTTAACTTACCACTGTCATCTTTATATACAGTAACATCTAAAAAAGTCAATACTGATATCTGACCATTGGACTGTGAAAGTTAAAAAATCTGTGCTGTTTTTCAGATATTCCACACATTCTAGTAGCCTTTCTGAAGTACCTTCCCACAGAAGGTCCAGGTCATCCACAAATCTTTTAAAAAACAAAATGTAAGCATTAAATGGACCCCCCCAACAAATATTCTTTTTCCCATGTGGCCATTACTGTATTTGCATAACTACTGGCACATGGAGTGCCTATGGCCACTCCATTTATTTGCCAGTGGATTGAATCTCTGAACATACACACATTATTTTCTAATACCAATCATAAAAGTTCCCTTATTTGTATTAACTTATTAGTTTCAAAAGTTCAATGCTGTTCTATATACTTTATGGTATATTCTATGCCTTTGTTGTTCGGAATAGTTGTAAATAACGAAACCACATCTAATGTGACAAGCAAGAATCTTTTACCCTTAATTAATTGTGAAGTATATAGATATAAATCTCTAAGGAAATGTTCCTTATCCTTTAGTATAACTTCAGAGCTATCTAAAATGGGTCTCAATATTTTCTCAATATATATAGAAATAGGTTCAGTGGCCCATTTATTACCGGCCACTATAGGTCTCATGGGGGGATTTAATAAAGCTTTGTGCACTTTAGGTACACTTTGTATCAGGGGGATGAGAGGGTGTTCTATGATGAAATATAGACACAACTTTTCATCAATAATTCCACAATGCTGAATCTCCTTGATTTTAATAATTATTTCTCTCATCATCTGATCTACCCTAGCTTTCGTTATGGGTATATTAAAAGTTTTATCACTCAACATTAAAAGCATGGCAGCATCATATTTTTCTCTATCTAAAATTACTATTTGGCCTCCTTTATCTGCTGGTCTACTCATATTTGCTTGATTTTTTTCTTTTTTTCTTTTTTTTTTATTCTCCTGGAATATGGCTACTGGGACTGACAATATTGAATTGGATTACACTCCTGCTATTCAAAATGTGACTGTTCCAAATACTGAGCCATTTTTAAATAAGGTGAGAGAACATACTAATCCATTATTTAATACCGAACTTGAGACAGAGACAGAAGCTACACCAAATGTGGACTTTGGCATTTTAAGAAACTGTTTATTCTCTCTGGAAAAATATTTTTTTTAAATTAAAAAGACTACAATATCAAAAGTTTCACATGGAAGCTTGTATTAAGGAAGGTGTCATACCAAGAGGGCTTAGAATATTAAAAATGATCAAAATGAGAGGCCTTCTGTGTTAGTCTGTACTTCAGAGAAGTAGATACCAAACAGGAGAGGTCCCAGGACTGACAAGTATCCCTTTTTACGGGCAACACAGAAGCACTGTCTGGTTAAGTGACTTGCTCAGAGTCACATAGCAGGAAATAGAGGTGGAAGAAATCAAAACCATGTACTTTGGAGTATAGTAAGCAGCTTCCTAACACATCAGAGCCTTCATTCTCTCTGCTAACTGTAGGGGATTAAGGCTAAAATGTTAAAGCTTCCAAAGATCAAATCACTGCAATCTCTCTTAGTATTGATTCAACATATTTTCTCAAGTTTTTTTTATAACTTAATTCTTAGTCACATTTATTTAATAAGTCTGACAGATTTTACAGATTTCAGGAGCAAGGTAAATTTCTTTATAAAAACCTCTAGTGGCTGGCCCTCTTGTTATAGGTGTTGTCTACTTCAAAGGGGTCAAAGTAAAAGCTGCTTACTCTTCCAATCAATAAATAGAGCAGCCCCTGGACGGATTTGGGAGGAAAGTGTATACTTCTTCTACTTTAGCTATAAAGGCTTTTGGCTATCACCGGTCCACTACAAGAGTGAAATAATTAACCAAACAAAGCTCAAGCTGTAGGTATTGCTCAAAGTATTCAGAATGCTTGTTAAGGAGAATTTGATAAGATTTGCTGTGGCAGTAGCAAGGTAGAGGTCACAAATTATTAAGTACATGAAAGATTCTGTGGATTACAGCTTTCAAGCAGGAACCTCCTCACATTCTTCTCCTTCATCCTCCTTATGCAGAATGCCTGTCTGCTAACCTTAGATTTGAAATATGTCAGTCTCCATATCCCAGTTCATACAACCACAGGTAATTTGTTAGTTTTACATTGGGAATTACTACTACCACTTTACTTCTGTGATAACTTTTGCTCTTACTGCATCCAGGGAATTAACCAAATATCCAGCTCTAGATTTTTGTCCAGTTGAGACTTCAGGGGTACATTTGTGTCTTTTACGTACATAATTGCCTGATTAAAGCCTATGTCTAAGAATTTACAACAGACTTACAGAAAATTCCACAGTTTTTGTAATTTGGGAATTTCTTAGAATTAATGAAAATTGGACTTAATTATCTTCCTAGACAAATGCATTTATTAGTGTCATTCTGACCACAGAAACATGTATCATAGGTTCATAGGTAGGTACTAGGCTAATGGCCCAAGGGCCTAAGTAAGCCTAGCCAACAAAGTTCCCTGGCTTATGCCAACCCAAGAAAGTTAATTTCCTGCACCCCTGTCGAGCAGAGCCACAGAAGTGATCCCCGGGGTGCATTTCCTATTTCCTATCCACTCATAAAGATTTTTCTTGAAGAGTGTTAATGAGGAACTTTGCTTGACATAGATGGGTAGCTTGTTCCAGAGTATGAGAAGTCTCTGGGACAGGAATCTATCCCTCCAGCAAGTTCTGTTTATTGTGGTGACAAGGTTTAGGTCCCTAGCGTGAGTAGCTCGGAGGGATTGGGATTTCTTTAGGTGTAGCATGTCCAACAGCTCTGGGTTTGACATAGCTTTATATGTTAGGCAGAGATTACCTCAGAGTAGGCACTATGCTACAGAGTAAAACTGGAGTTTTTTTGAGACGATCAGTGTGGGCATCTATTTGAGGCCAGTAATTCTCTTTGTGAGGTACTTCTGTGGCCTTTCCAGCTACTGCAAATGTCTTGTGAGGTACATTCCAAAAGGGGCATTGTACTCTATAATGGGTCTAATGAGTGTCAAGTAGAGGGGAACAATGACCTCTTTTTTCCTGGATGAGAACCCTTTTGTGATAAGGTGTGCTATGTAGAAGGATTTCCTGACTACTGTAGCAATGTGATTATCAAAGGAGATACTACTGTCCACCTGGGTCCCAAGGTCTCTTATCACACATTCAGTGTTAAGAAGACTGCCGCCTATGTGGTAGTTCATGGGTACAGAGGTTTTTACCAAAAGGGATAACAATGCACTTTTTGGCATTGAGCTTGAGGCCATGGCTCTGACACCAGGCATCTGTCTCAGTGAGGCCCTTCTGTAGGATGTCCACATCATTTGGGGACTTGACTATAGCTCCTGGTTTGCAGTCATCTGTGAAAATTGTTAGCCAGAGGCCTTCTGTGTTAGCTTGTACTTCAGAGAAGTAGATACCAAACAGGAGAGGTCCCAGGACTGAACCCTGTTTTACTCCACTTGTCACTGGTTTGAAGTTAGATTTGGAGACTGCAACTTTTACAGTGTGGGTTCTGTCTGTGAGCCAGTTAGCAACCCATCTTGTGACATAGGGATTTATACCTAGTTTAGTGAGTTTAGCTATAATTCCAGAATGGGAGATGGTGTTGAAAGCCTTGGCGAGGTCAAGATAGGCTGTGTGAACCACCTTACCCTCATCTAAGGCTTTGGTGATGGCCTCAAAGAAGTTGACCAGGTTCAGGAGGCAAGAGCTGCCTTTCACAAACCCGAACTGGGTGGGGTCTAGAGTTTGGAGGTTACCAATGTCTTTGTTTATGAATTCCATGATGATATGTTTCATGGCCTTGCAGACGAGGCTCGTCAGGCTAATAGGACGATAGTTCCCAGGATCAGTGGTGGCTCCCCCTTTGTGGAGTGGGATAACTGTTGCTGTGCGCCATTCACTGGGCACAAAGCCTGCTGTGAGGCTATGATTGAACATGGTGCTTAGGTGGGGAGCCAGTTCGTTCTGAAGTTCATGTAAAACGCAGTCTGGGATGTTGTCCAGTCCCATGGATGCTGTGTTTTTGGCTTTAAAGAGTGCTGCTTTTACCTATGAAGTTGTGATTACAGAGACTCTGCATTCTTCCTGTAGTTTTACTTCCTGAAGGTACACTACACTAGATGATGGAATTATTTTTTCATATTTCTAAACTAAAACAATTGACAGCAAGTACCTTCATGAAAGCCTTGAAGCATATATCTTCCTTTGTCATCATGGCACCCAGTGCCAGATGACACAAGACAAAACTATAGTGGTATCTGTACTGTGTCATGGGTCAGAGTGCTCAGTCCCCAGAGTGAACCAAGTGTACAGTTCCACTGACTTTAGCTGTAGTGAAGGAGCAGTAGTCACGGCATAGCCAGACAAAAGAACATCAGTCATGGCAAAGCCAGATGAAGGAACAGCAGTAATGGCACAGCCAAATGGAGGAACAGCAGTGATAGCACATCCAAATGAAGCAACAGCAGTCATGGTACAGCCAAACAAAGGAACAGCAGTGGTTACACAGCCAGGCAAAGGAATGGCATTCATGGCACAACCAGATGAAGGAACAGCAATGGTGGAACAACCAAACAAAGTAGCATCAGTGATGGAACAGCCAATGGAACAGCACTGATGGCACAGACAAAGGAACAGCACTGATGGCACAGCTAGACAAAGAAACTGATAGCACAGCCAGGTGAAGGAATGGCAGTGATGGCACAGCCAGATGAAGGAGCAGCAGTCATAGCATAGCCAGACAGAAGAACAGCAGTCATGGCATAGCCAGATAAAGGAACAGCAGCAGTGGAATATCCAAAGGAGCAGCAGTGATGGAACAGCCAATGGAACAGCACTGATGGCACAGCTAGACAAAGGAACAACAGTCATGGCACAGCCAAATAAAGGAACAGCACTGATTGCACAGCCAGATGAAGGAATGGCAGTGATGGCACAGCCAGATGAAGGAATAGCATCATGAAACAGCCAAACAAAGGAACATTAATTATCACACAGCCTGAAGGAGGAATGAAAGTCATGAAACAACCAGACAAAGGAATACCAGTAATGGCACAGCCAGAAGAAGGAATGGCAGTCATAGCACACTAAGTCAGGGGTTGATAACAAAATACTCTTTTTACCTATGACCCTGGTAAAAGGCAGAAAGGAAAATACAGCAGTTTGATCTATTTATAATCTCATGATAGTTCAATATATTTACTGGATATGCATGGAGCATGTACAGAATTATAATGAAACATGTATTTCAGTAAGACAACTGATTCTAAGGCTGTGCACAGGTTTTTCACAGATGCTATGAAAAGTAAGCAGTGTGAGAACATTTTGCAGTGGGAAGATAGACAGTATGGTTGTATATTAGTTATACACAGGCTACACAAATGTCATACATTGTAAAGGGATTCTACAATGAAATCCTTCTGAAAACATGACCTAGTTATATATATTACTAAAACAGTATGATTTATCATTTATAGTGAAGAGAGTTGATGGTAAGTTGACTTTTATATTGTAGGCAGTCTGATAAGTTGGATTATAGGACCTTTGTAAATGTAGTTAAATTGGGCATGTTAGGGACTTCATCAGGAAGGGAATTTTAGATAGCAGGAACTAATCTGTGAAATGCCCTTTCATTATCTCTGAGGATTCAGGGTATAAAATGTGATGTGATGGTGCAACAAGCATTGCACAGAGAAAGAATGAGAAAGAAGATCATGTTTAGCACAAGTCTAAAAAGGAGAGAAGCATTTAGACTGAGTAATTTATAGAGTGAGATAGAAAAGAAAACTGAATTAAGTGGAGTATTTCAAGTAAAGCTAATAAAGCAACATATTTTGTTCATTTTTCGTGGAAAGTCCTACACTTATTAAAGGCAGAATGCATTTGGACTTTAAAATAACTATATATTTGGATTTTTGGTAATTTAGTACCTGGCATTAGGGAGAGAAATTTAGTTATAAAGTATGAAAGTGTGAGTTGTTGAAAGATTTTAATTGTGATAGTGTCAGTGTGCATGCAAAAACTTACATAGGAGTCCGAATGGAGAGATGATAAGTCAGCAAGCAAAGAACAGTAGTATTGCTAAAACTGAATTCATCATCAAGTCTTGGTGAAGACCTTCACGAGGTGGATCCTGTTTTTCACAAAATCTCATCAAGATGACACTGATATATAGAATGTATTTATATAACATACATCATGGACAGAAGTAGGTAAAAATTAAAAAAAGATAGCTGGGTGCACAAGACCCAGGATAAAAAGGTGCCCAATCCTGGTAGGTGCACTGGTGCCAAGACTGGAAGAAATGACAGTGTAGAATCCTCAAAATATGGAATCATCCCTGCAATGGGGCCAGGACAGGTCCAGGGGGAGGATGCCCCCCCCCCCAACTGTTGTAGACAGAAATAGCAGTCCACAAAAATCGCAAAAACTGATAGGCCAAGGAAAAACCATACTAACAATAAAGAGGACTATTGAGGGTAAGAAAGAAGTTATGTATTGTTACTGTTATGCAAAAAACCCAGAACTTCCAGATAAAAGATATACAAAAAGATTAAGAGAGAAATTAGAGGAAAGAAAAATACTTCCACAAGAAAAACTGTCTGAAGCTTCAAATAAATGTTGTGGTCATTAATACAACAGATTTTTGAAAAGCAGTTAATAGACAAAAAAAACTTTTATCAGTTTGGAAAAAGATGCATCTGAGGAAGTGCGAAAATGTAAACAACAAAACCTAGATATTTTTGAAATGTATGAAAAAGAAATATGGACATGGGAAAGAAAATGAGATTTGATATGGTGCAATATTTATGCAAAGGCAAAATCCAAATTAATCAACATAAAGAAGGCATCCCCAAAGATATTTAAAGAGAAATACAGGCACAGGCATCCAGACATGGAAAATGTTACAATATAAAAAATATCACAAAGAGGGAATGCAGAAAAGAAGATTAGTAAAGTAGAAGTAAAAAAAAATAGAAAATGAAGTTATGGAGCGCCTGCGTAGTGGAAGATTTGATGTAGAAGGTCTAACACAGGTTACATCACAGTATCATGGAATGAGTCCCCAAAGAAAGGAGAAACAGGGAGATCAGGAGACATTTGAAGAAGAAATATGGACATGTGAAAGAAAAAGAGATTTAATATAGTGTAATATCTATCCAAAGGAGAAAGCAAAACTAATCAATACAAAAAGAGCAGCACCAAAGATATTTAAAGAGAAATGCAGGCAAAGGAATCCGGACATGGAAAATTTTACAATACAGAAAATAAGACAAAGAGGAAAAGTAGAAAAGGAGATTAGTAATGGAGAAATGAAAGAAATAGAAACTGAGGTTATGGAGTACCTGCGAAGTGAAGGATTCAGTGTAGAAAATCTAATTCTGAAAGCACCACAACAGGACAGAGCAATGGACCTCCAAATTAAAGGGAAACCAGTGGAATAGGAAGCAATTGGTCAGGTGCCATATCGAGATATTTAGGAGCCTTCCATGGGAAACCAATATAAACATTCACTTGAAGCTGGACAGCAAGGGAAGGAACAGGAAACTGGAAAATCTGACACAATCAATGTTGAGATATGATAGGCCAGTGAGTTCCCATATGACAGAGCAATGGAAGGCACAGAATGAAAGTGAAGAGAATGTGCCACAGGAAGTTGCAATAGAAGTTTCTATGGAATGCCCACAGGAAGTGGAAGACAAAAAATGTGCCCTCAATCTAGAAGAAAATGAGCTAAGAGAAGAATTGCTTAATTTAATAGAGATAGACATATTAAAATCAACGAAAGAAACAGACTGCAGAAAGTCAATAAAAACCAAAAAGTTAGAAGTCTGATAAAACAAATGACTACAGTAATTAGGACTCAGCAATTAAGACAAGAAATGGCACTATTAGAAGAGTATAGAAGAGAGAACAGATCAACAAAAATACTCAGAAAGATAGACGTGATAAAAGCAATGTGCAGTATCAGAACAGATCAGGATCTATCATGCTCTATCACAAATAAACTCAGCACAGGTAGAAATACTTAAAAGATACACAGATAAATATAAAGGAAGAGTACAAAATAAGCAATTTATTGATGACCAAAAAAGTTTCCTAGAGAATTGGGAAACAAGGCAAAAGGAATTGAAAGACCATCAAAAAAAAGAGGAAATAGATATATTTTGGAGAAGTATCTATGAAGATCCTGTGGAACATAACAATGATGCTACATGGATCGAAGAAGTAAAAGAAAGAATAAGAAGTTTAAAGGTACAGGATATGAAATGGGATGAAGTAACGGCCAGAGGGATTGAAATAAAATTAAGAAAAGCCTCTAATTGGAAAACCCCAGGCTCAGATGCAGTACCTAACTTCTGGTTAAAAGTATTAACATCTTTGCATGCACACCCCAAACAGACACCAACCTGGCTGACAACAAGAAAAACAATGCTCCTACTTAAGAGTGAACCTGCAAGCTACTCTAAAAATTATAGACTAATAACTTGCCTTCCAATGATGTATAAACTATACACTGGAATTGATGCCTACAGAGTTTATAGTCATTTAGAAGAAAACTCAATTATGGCAACAGAACAATAGGACAATAAAAGAAAGTCATGTGGAACAAAGGATCATTTTTTGTTAAATAAAGTTATAGTGGAGAACTGTAAAAAGGGGAAGAATTTAAGTATAGCATGAATTGATTACAAAAAAGCATTTGATAGTATCCCTCATTCATGGATAAAAGAGTGCTTAAAAATGTGTAAGATACATCCTACACTGATTGACTACATTACAGTGACCATGAAACAGTGGCAGACTACTTTGCAATTAAGCCATGGTCAAGGACAAATTATTATTCCAGGGATAAAAATTCAAAGGAGGATATTCCAGGATGACCCTGTGTCACCTCTGCTATTCTGCATTTCCCTTAACCCATTAATCTGTCTACTTAACAGCTTAGGCCATGGCTATAACTTGGCTTCTAGAAAACAACAACATTTAAAGACTTCTCATTTTCTCGTTGTTGATGATGTAAAACTGTATAGCTTATCAGATGAGGCACTGAAAGCGCAACTACAAGTTGTCAAAACTTTTTCAGATGATATAAGAATGCCATTTGGTCTTGATAAATGTGCAAAAGCAACATTTAGGGCATTATAGATAAGCTCACCAGCTTAAATATAAACCCCTATGTCACTAGATGGGTTGCAAACTGGCTCAAGGACAGAACCCACATGGTTAGAATTGCTGGAGCCATGTCAGACTCCAAACCAGTTACAAGTGGCGTCCCACAAGGCTCAGTCCTGGAACCTCTCTTGTTCGGTATATATTTCTCGGAGGTACAGGCCAACACAGAAGGACTGTGGCTGACCAAGTTCGCAGATGACTGCAAAGTGGGCACCATAATCGACTCTCCAGCCAACACAAGCATCCTCCAAAAGGGCCTCATAGAAACAGACAACTGGTGCCAGAGCCATGGTTTCAAGCTAAATGCCAAAAAGTGTACAGTCATCCCCTTTGGCAAAAACAAAGTGCCTACAAATTACCACATAGGTGGTAATCCATTAAGTACAGAAGAAGTAATTAGGGACCTGGGGACCCAAGTTGATAGCAATCTCTCATTTGACAACCACTTGGCCAAAGTGGTTAGAAAAACATTTTATATAGCCCACCTAATCATGAAGGGATTCACATCTAGATCAGGGGAGGTCATCGTGCCTCTTTACTCATCCCTCATCAGGCCCATAATTGAGTACAATGCCCCTTTTGGGATGTACCTTACCAGACACCTGCAGCAACTGGAAAGACCCCAAAAGTACCTCACCAAAAGGATCAAAGGGCTCAAACAGATGCCATATGCTGCCCGGTTAAAGAAACTCCAGCTCTACTCAGTGGCATACTGCCTGCACAGAGGCAATCTGTGCCTAACGTATAAAGTCATGTCCAACCTGGAATTAATGGACATGCTGCACCTCAGAAAATCCAAATCCCGTTGAGCCACGCACTCGAGAGACTTGAACCTCAGCACTAAAATAAATAGGACATGCTGGAGGGACAGATTCATAACCCAGAGGCTCCCTTCACTCTGGAATAAAATCCCAGTCCAGGTTAGGTAGAGTCCCTCATTGACTCTCTTCAAGAGGAATCTTGATGAGTGGATGGGAGATCATAGGTTTACCCCGGGTATCACTTCTGTGTCACTGTTAGACAGAGGCACAGTATACTAACCTCGAAAAAGTGCATAGCAAAATTAATTTAAAATGGGTGGCGAAAGGCAAACACACTCTGGCTAGGCTTATAAATGCCCTAGGGCAGATAGCCTAGTATGAACCTATGAACCTATTTAAAGCAGGAAAACTGCAGCACCAAGAAAACATCAGTTTGGGACAAGAATGGGATATAAAAGTACTTGAGCAAGAGGGAGTGTATAAATATTTGGCAACTGATGAAGGATCAACAATAAAAGATGAACAAATACGAATAAAACTTTGTAAGGAATACTTTAGAAGACTGAAATAAATCCTGAAAACAGTGTTGACATCTAAGAACAAAATCCAAGCTATAAACCAATTTGCTCTTCCTGTCCTTATTTACAGTTTTGGAGTGACTGACTGGCCCCAAAATGTGTTGGATAGATTATCTAGGAAAACAAGAAGGATGCTTCATGCTCACCAAATAATTTATAAAAATCAGTGCATACCAAGATTATATATTCCCCATTCTGAAGGAGGGATGGGCCTCCTTGAAATTGATTACATGTATAGATCTGCAATCATGGGACTCCACGTATATCTGCTGACCCAGTTGTAGTGAAAGTTTTGAAGCATAGGGAGAATAAATCTAAGATGACTTCTCTCTGCTTCGTCTAGCAGAACCATATTGGCATCAAGCAGGAATGGAAATCAAACCAGAAGTAGATAAAAACCAGGCAGCTACTGAACGTGCCAAAAAAAAAACAAAAGAAAGAATAAAAGGTGAAGGACGAGATGAGAAGGCAAGGAATGTGGAAAAGGTGAAGTATTGTTGCAAGCATAGAAAACTTCTGGAATACCCTAATGTTGAACAGGATCAAATGCAGGAATGATTAAGGAGAGGTGAATTCAAACCAACAGATGAAAGGTTAATATTGATGGCACAAGATAGTGGGCTACATATGTGTTGGTTTACAAAGTTCATTGAACATGTAGGAGAAACAGACAAATGTAGGTTTTATAAAACAAAATTAGAAACAGTTGAGCACCTCGTTGCTGGTAGTGCCATGCTAATGGCACAAGGACAGTATACTGAAAGGCATAATAATGTGGCGAGACTGATGCACTGGGGATTGTGCAAACGTTATGGTACTGAAGTGGTTGAAAAATACTGGAAACATGAACCACAAAGCATCATAGAAAATGATGAAGTCTACATCACATGGGATCACCCATTGCCAACAGTTTAAAAGATAGATGCTAGAAAACTGGATATAGTGGTCCATGAAAAGAGGACAAAAGTAACACTGATCATTGAAATCGCCACACCCAGTGACTACAGTGTCTTGCGTACAGAAAGAGAGAGACACAAAGTCATAAAATATCAGGATTTGCAGGCATTTCTACTGTTTTAAATTGCTTTTTGCTGGCTGATTTGTTAAAAAAGAATACCATTTGTACTGTTCATTTCCCACTTTTTCCTACACTAGAATAGTCTGAATCCCAGATCTGCTGTTTTTAGGACTTTAGTCTGTGCTTCTGAGTGAGACGGCAGTGGTGCAGTGGTTAGCATTGTTTCCTCACAGCAAGAGATTCTCCCGTTCGATTCTTGGCTGGAGCGCCTTCTGTATGGAGTCTGCATGTCCTCCCCATGGCCAAGTGATGTTTAAAGGCATGCAGGTAGGTGCATGCGTGAATGGGTGTGCCTTCTTTGAAGGTTGGGCATCGGGCTGGAACCTCAGCACCGTAAAGATCCACTGCCAATCATTAGCAGGCCGGAGTTCCGCTGTGGTGACCCCTAACTGGGAAAAGCCAAAGGACATTACTAGTCTCTGTTTCTGAGTGGTCCAGACCTTTTTCAGGTAGTGGGAGGTCTTTCTGCTTATCAGTGAGACTGGTAAGCATTAGAACAGCCTATCTGTCACAAGAGAAGTGGTTTCCAGCTCTGAAATTTACCTTATTGGCCGTTTTGGGCTAATTTCTATCCCTTTCAAGTGTCTGAGTTAAAAAAAAACATGTTTGAGTGGGTTTGCGCATCGCGCAGCACTGCTTAGCTAGGGTTAAACTATTCCCGGTGCCATAAAGTCTGCTCTTCAGTTTTCCCCTTAGAACTAGCCAGTTTCTTAATCTTAGCACTTGAATCTGCTTTTCTGTGCTCAGCACTGGTTCAGAACTGTTGTAAGCACTAAATAATCTACAAATTACTGAAGCACTCAATCTTTCTCATTACCTAGTGGTTAACCGTTTTTTGTACTTAGCTTCCTCAAGTTACTTTGAGGAAACAGCTCTAGTACTTACTTCCCTCACTTGTCTAGAGGAAAAAAGTGATTACCCAGGCATGTCCAAGGGACAGCTCCTGGTGTTCTCTCCTATCTACCTGATGAATCTGGGAATCTTGGGGCAATGTAGCAATTGCCTCATGTACACTGACAACCCTCTCCTCCTACCACCCAACACTACAACCTGTGAGAGATGCATTTATCTAGCCATACTGAAGGCAAAGCTCTCTCAACCCAAAACTGGACTTGTCAGTCAGGAAGAGAAGGTAAACACTTGCTCCACACCACACTCATCACATAGTCCCACTATAGCTACACCACCAAAACCCACACATAGATACAAAAAAAACATTCTCAGAGGCTGTCGATAAGAATATGCCCAAGCAACAGAGACCTCCAAAGCAGAAACACAAGCAACCTCCACCCCTCATCACAACCCAAAAGACACATAACACACAGATTCAGTGTGCCACTCAACCAAAGCCTATAAGGCAAAACAACTTACCTAACACATTAGTCATAGGTGACTCTATAGTCATGCACACTGATGTTCCACTCACCAGAATAGACAAGGAGAAGGTTACTTTTAGCTGCCTGTTGGGTGCCAGGATTCACCACATAACCCACACACTCAGGTCACTCCACAACAGGTACAAATATGACTCAGTCATTGTCCATGTTGGTGTGAATGACCTGAGATGTACCTCCCTGGACTACATGAAAAGAGACATGGAGGAGCTCACCGATCTTGTAATCCAGGCAGGTATGACCCTAGCCCTGAGTCGCATCCTACCTTAGTCCAGAATGATACTGCAGTACAAGGACAAAATGATTGACTTCAACAATTAGCTAAGCATCTGGTGTCATTCTAAGGGGATCCAGTATCTGTCTGCCTGGAGTGACATGACCGACAGGCCACGGTGCTTTGCCAGAGATGGCATGCACCTGTTACATCTGGGATTTCAGATACTGGCTAAGGCTCTTGCCACCCCTAGAGTGCCTTTTTTAGGCAAGGTTCAAATGACAAACCCACCACCGTAACAGATACAGGCAAGAAAAAACTGAGGGTAATGCTACTCAACGCTAGAAGTCTAAACCTCAAAATGCACGCACTCAAGGCACTCCTTAAAATGGAGAACATAGATATCTGCGCAGTGACTGAAACATGTTTCAAGGCTCCAGAGTGCACCCCTGCAATACCAGGATATAACTCATACCATACTTTTTGGCCATCTAACCAGGACCGGAACACCAAGGGTGGACGTGTGTCTATATTCATTAAGGATAACCACGCCTCCAGGCTAGTTGCCCAACATAATGCATCCAAAATTATCCAAGCGAAACTAACTCTGGGGAAAACTGCAATCCATATTGTAGCTTGCTACAGATCCCCCACCATGCCCCAGGATTCCCACTACTCTTTTCTTGATATACTAGGATTCAACAAAACACCCTAATAATGGGGTATTTCAACTACCCCACCATAAACTGGGAAAACTACTCATGTACCAACTCCTTCACTCAACACTTTCTAGAATTCATAAACTCCAATGCCCTGGATCAACTTATCCACACCCCCACCAGGATCAATAATATCCTGGGCCTAATCATTACCAATATGGGTCTCTGGTGTTCCACACCTGAAGTCAACTCCTCGTTGGTCAGATCCGACCATAAGCTAATTACCATAGGTATTCACATCCCACCCCCACTTCCCATTAAGAAAAAAACTGTAAATAATTTTTCCAAAGCCAACTTCATGCTTCTTAAGTCAGAAGAGGGCAACTTCACGGCACCCTTGCAGATGGACAATACAGTTACGACTGCCGAATCTTATACATGTACACTCTATAAGCACTTGCATGAGTGCATGGATCGTGCTATCCCTAACAGAACCAAGATGCCATCCTCCAAAAAAAGGAAGCCAATCTGGTGGTTCCCTGCTATAAACAAACTCTACAACAGAAGGAAGAAACTGTTGCAAAAGATAGCAAAATCCCATGAGTGGAGGAGCTCCCTGGTTAACCTCAGTAAGAAGCTGAGATCCCTCAAAAAATCCTCCAAAGCCAGCTATGAAAACAAGATTGCCACTGACTCTAAGGGTAATCACAAAATATTCTATAGCTATGCCAAGAATCTCAATGGCAACACCCAGATCTGCTCTGAGTTACAACACAATGGCACAAAAATTACAGAACCAACTGATATCACCAACATCTTGGCTGATAGGTTCCATGCTAACTAAACCCCCCTCACCCCCTAAATGGCCCATATCCATACCAGGAGAATGCAGTGCCCCTAAAATCACAACTGAGCAGGTAAAAACTGCACTCTCCAAAGCCAAGAACACAGCATCTATGGGACAGGACAACATCCCAGGCTACATTCTACATGAACTTCAGAATGAACTGGCCCCCCAGCTAAGCACCATGTTCAATCATAGCCTCATGACAGGCTTTGTACCCACTGAATGGTGCACAACAACAGTTATACCACTCCACAAAGGGGGAGCCACCAAGGACCCCAGGAACTATCGCCCTATTAGCCTGGTTTGCAAGGCCATGAAACATATCATCATGGAACTCATAAACAAAGACATTGATAATCTTCATACTCTGGACCCCACCCAGTTCAGTTTTGTGAAGGGCAGATTATGTCTCCTGAACATGATTAACTTCTTTGAAACAGTCACCAAAGCCGTAGATGAGGGTAAGACAGTTCACACAGCCTATCTTGACCTCGCCAAGGCTTTCACCACCATCCCCCATTCTGGAATCATAAATAAACTCACTAAATTGGGCATAAATCCATATGTCACAAGATGGGTTGCCAACTGGCTCACTGACAGAACCCACACTGTAAAAGTTGCAGACTCCAAATCTGACTTCAAACCTGTGACATGTGGAGTACCACAGGTTCAGTCTTGGGTCCTCACCTGTTTGGGATCTGCTTCTCTGAAGTACGGGCAAACACAGAGGACCTCTGGCTGAAGTTCACAGATGCCTGAAAATTAGGTGCCATAGTCGAGTCCCCAAATGACGTGGATATCCTACAGAAGGGCCTCACTGAGACTGATGCCTGGTGTTAGAGCCATGGCCTCAAGCTCAATGCCAAAAAGTGCATTGTCATCCCCTTTGGTAAAAACTCTGTACCCATGAACTACCACATAGGCACCAGTCCACTTAACACCAAAGGTGTGATAAGAGACCTTGGGACTCAGGTGGACAGTAGTCTCGTCTTTGATAATCACATTGCCACAGTAGTCAGGAAATACTCCTACATGGCATACCTCATCGTAAAGGGGTTCTCATCCAGGAAAAAAGAGGTCATTGTTCCCCACTACTCAGCTTTCATTATTGAGTACAATGCCCCTTTTGGAATGTACCTCACAAGACATCTGCAACAGCTGGAAAGGCCATAAATATACCTCACAAAGAGGATTATGGGACTCAAACATATTCCCTACTCTGACCATCTCAAAAAACTCCAACTTTACTCCGTAGTATATTGCCTACTCCGAGATGATCTCTGCCTAACATACAAAGCTATGTCAAAACCAGAGCTGTTGGACATGCTACACCTAAAGAAATCCCAATCCCTCTGAGCTACATGCTCTAGAGACCTAAACCTTGTCACCACAATAAACAGAACATGCTGGAGGGATAGATTCCTGTCCCAGGGACTTCTGATACTCTGGAACAAGCTACCTATCTATGTCAAGCAGAGTTTCTCACTAGCTCTCTTCAAAAAAATCTTGATGAGTGGATGGGAAATAGGAAATTCACCCCAGGGATCAGTTTTGTGGCCCTGCTTGACAGGGGCGCAGGAAAATAACCTTCCTGCATGGCGAAAACTAGGGAACCTTTTTGGCTAGGCTTACATAGGCTCTTAGGCCGATAGCCTAGTACCTACCTATAAACCTATGAAAAATGAGAGCAATGTGGAAGAAAGATACCCAGACAGTTCCAATAGTAGTAGGAGCAACAGGTCTTACAAAAAAGAATCTACAACCATATTTAGATATGTTACCAATACATGTAACTCTGTACAAATTGCAAAAGGAGTCATTACCAGGCACATTGCGGGTGCTGCAAACAGCACTTCTGGCTGACATCAAAGATTGAAACAATGCTAATTTCCTGAACTTTAATTGTAGTTTGACTTAGGAATGGGGTCCATTCTCATCATGGTATTAGAAATCCAAAAGACTTTGAGAAATTAAAAAAAGAGTCTAGTATTACCCCAAGATATTTGTAGGAGTCAGCTGGAATGATAAGCATCTCAACCAGATCAAAGATGACTACAGACAAACTATTGTAGAGCCTTTGGGGTTTAAAAAGAGCATGAGTTTAGCTAGGCAGGAGTTTGTTATCAGTTCATATTTGGAGAGCCAGGAACAAATACTACTGAAGTCTTCCTGAAGAAGTTTTTTAGGTTTGTAGAGCTGTTGATGGATCTAATGAGAAGAAGGCCATTAGCATAAGTTGCCATATTTAGAGAGTGAATGTCAAACAGGATGAAGTTAATAAACAGAGAATAATATGTGGCCAAGTGTGGACCTTTGAAGCATGCCAGAGCTAATTGATGTTAATGAGGAAAAGGTACTGTTATACTCAACCTCAAATTGCTCTGTGTGGAGCTAGTTGATGAAACATATTAGGCATAATGCATAATGTTTGGAGATCTTATCAAGGGGCCTGAAAGTTCAGGATATGTGTGTTTCTCATCTCTCAGAGAGCACCATACCAAGTAGGTGTTAACCATCCAGCTAGCTTTACTAGCTTTTCAAACAGCCATAAAACCATAAGCTCTGCAAAATGTGACAGACAACAAAACAGATATGGTACTTCAGCAAACAGGGAGGAACTGACTTTCACCTTCTTTACAGATGCACTGATATTATTTGTGAAGAAGTTATGGAAATAAAGTTTATTCCCCAGGAGGACAGTCTGAGCAGACAAGTTTTAATATCTCTTGACTGACAAGTGGACAAAGAAACTTACCTGATAGTGACAAGAGATATGGCATGAGCCCAACGTGGGTCTTTTTTGTATCCTTTTTATTGCATGCTGCCTCCCAGCTGTCAGCCCTCTCACAATCATTTAGCTCATTTATTCTCCTGTGGTTTGACAGCCAATCACAGGATACCATCATTCAGACAGCTGTAAGTTTTTTGTTCCTGTTTTGGGCTCTAGCCCTTGCTTGCAGATATGAATGCCTACTCTGCTTTTCTTTTAAGTATGCACATTTCCAGATACATCATAAGAAAGTTATCATATGGATACAATTGGCAGAGCCAAGTCACATCCCTAGACCATATGCTTCATGCAATGTACCTCTCAGTCTAGTAGGTGACAGCACTGCAGTGATCCTGACTGCCTCCCTTACCCCAGGAGAACCAGCATCAGCTAATCTCTCCTACCTTCCCTCATTGGCTTCTCCAGTGCCTAGGGCACTAGTTGATCCTAGGTCAACTGGATCACAATCAGGGCTTCATCACTCTGTAACACATGCTGGACAACTTTGCCATTCCTTGGAATCAGCAACTTCCTCTGTTCTAGTTCAGGCTTTCTCAAGCTCAAGCAATGATATCTAATGTCTGCTAAACCAACTAAAGTCAGGCTCTAATGTCTGACTTTCCAATAACCTATCTAATCATAAGACTCCGGTTAAATGTGCCCAAATTTAACAGAACCTCACAGTTCACTGACTGTAATATCATTAAGTGCTGCATAGTTAAATTGGATTACATGAGTCTTGGTGTTATCATCAGTATTAACTTTTGTAATTTGATTGTATTATGTCCAAGGTCAATACAATATCAGGAGACGTGAGCTTTTGATTATGTTTAAAAATGAATTATCTTATGCCAGAGGTTTTGTGGCCTTGAAATTAGTATATTAGAACTGTGGCACTGTGGAAAGACAAAGGGGTTTGTGCCTGTACAAATGTACTTGCAGCATTCTTTTGTTTGCCCATTAAAGATTTTGCTATATGCACAAATTTGATTCAGTTTCATGGTATTTAATGTAAGTGTCTACAGTGAGCTACCTCCTATACAGTTTAACAGCCTGGAGTACACTACATTAATTATGAATAACAATAATTTTTATACAGAGTCTTTGTTACTTTTGATGGAAACTACATACCCCAGCTAAACCTGGAATATTCAGAAACTATTCCAAGGCTAACCTCCTGCTATTAAGTGAGAACCGGGCAAAATTTCAAGCCCTCATAAACCCTGAGAACACTTCTGGCTATGCAGAACTGTTCACAGAATCCCTGTACAAGCATGTTAATAGCTGCATAGAGGCAGCTTTGCCCACCAGGAAGAAGTACAGAACTAACTCAACAAACAAGCCACCCTGGTGCAATCACAAAATCAATCAGATGTATAACAGAAGAAAGAAAATCATGGCAAAAATTAAGAGGCACAGCACCCAGCAGTATAAAAGCACTCTCATCAAACTAAACAAACAACTCAGAGGACAAGTAAAGTCTACCAAAGCCAAGTTTGAGGTAAGTTTGGCTTCCCAGACCAAGAACAACCACAAAGCATTCTTTAGCTCTGTCTGTAACCTCAAAGGCAATACATAATTGTGTGCAGAGCTCATTGTAAATGGAGCCACCTATACTGAGCCAGAAGATATAGCAAACCTCCTGGCTGATAAATTCAGCTCCAACTTTACCCCTCTCTCCCTCTCAGCCTTCCCTCAGGAAATATTATCAAACATAACTCCACCTACTATCACTAGGGAATAGATCCTTAAGGCTGTCTCTAAGACCATGAACACTGCATCAATGGGCCCAGACAATATCCCAGGATGCCTTCTAAATAACATGAAACATGACCTATCAGGGCCTCTGCAATTACTATTTAACTGCAGTCTCTAGGCTTCATACCTCATGAATGGCAAAAGGCAACAGTCATCGCTCTGCACAAAGGTGGGCGAGCTACATATCTTGGAAGCTACAGACCCACAAGTCTCACTAGTGTTATATGTAAAGCCATGGAAAGAATTATCATGGACATGATCAACACAGATATAGTAAACCTCCAGACACTAGAACCAACCCAGTTTGGTTTCGCTAAGGGCAGATCATGCCTAGTCAACCTGGTTTACTTCTTTACTTCTTTGAGAAGGTCACCAAAGCAATGAATGAGGGCAAAATTGTTCACACTGCCTACCTTGACCAGGCCAAGGCATTTGACACAACACCTCACTCAGGCATTGTTGACAACCTCAAAATGTTAGGTACAAACACGTATGCCATCCAGTAGATAGCCAACGGGCTCACAGACAGGACCCAGGAAGTTAGAATTGGGGAGTCCACCTCTACAAAGAGTCCAGTCAGAAGTGGAGTCCCTCAGGGATCAGTCCTTGAACCGCTCCTTTTCAACATTTACTTCTCAGAAGTTAGGGCCAATGTCAGTGGCCTCTGGCTGACTAAGCATGCAGATGATTGCAAATTAGGAGCTGTCATTGAATCTCACACTGACACAAATGTTTTCCAGGAGGGGCTGACACAGACAAACAACCAGTAGCAGAGCCATGGACTAAAATTAAATGCCAAGAAATGCATAATAGTATCCTTTGGGATGCCATCCATCCCTGGTAACTATCATATTGACAACGCACCCCTTAGAGTTGACCCAGTAGTCAGGAACTTAAGAGCACACAGATTGTAATCTAGCCTTTGATCATCACATGACTACAGTGGTGAGGAAATCATTCTATGTTGCGCAACGTATAAAGAAATGTATGGCATCTAAGTCCAAGGAAGTCATTGTTCCACTGTATTCAGCATTCATCAGACATATCATTGAGTACAATACCCCCTTTGGTATGTACCTAACAAGGCATATCCAACAATTAGAATGTCCACAGAGGTGCCTCATTAAAAGAATACAGGGCATAAGTAAAATGCCCTATGCAGATCATCTCAAGGCCTTATCGCTGTATTCTGTCTCCTACAGACTTTTGAAGGGGGAGATCTATGCCTGGCATGCAGGGCATTGTCAAACCCCATTCTGATGGACCTCCTGCATATCCAAAAAAACAAACAGCACCAGAATTACCCATTCTAAAGATTTAAACCTTGCCTGTAATATAAATAGACCCTACTAGAGAGATATGTATCTATCAAAGAGATTACCCCGTCCATGGAACAGGCTCCATATCCATGTGAAGCAGAGTTCCTCCCTAACCCAATTCAAGTGCAACTGGGACAATTGGATAGGAACCAGAAATTCATCTCTAGTTTGGCACCTATGTCTCTAATGGATATGGGTAACCTGTAAATGGTTCATCTCCCAGGCTCATGTTTACACTTATCAAGGGTATCAGAACTTGTCATATATATGGGATGCATGGCTAGGCTTAAAAAATGTCCTTGTGGTCATTAGCCTAGTAAACATCTATGAACCTATGAATCTATACCCTCATTAGAAAATCATGCCTCTCTAAATGTGACAGATTTTCTTATTGGTATAAAAAAAGGCTTGTACCCTGCTGTTTGTTCAGCTCCTTAAATGCTAGAAAATCTTTATTGGTCAAAATGGGCCTGGCCTATTCATCCATCAAGGTACACTTACTACATTCCTTTGATTAGGAGATATGGATACTCTTTCAATTATCGGTGTTTATCCAGTTTTAGTCAATTGATGACTTTTGGCTGATGACCCGAGTGCAGGAATTGTACAATTTTGTGCTGTTCCTATTGATTTATGAGTGAAACATATGGCATATGATTTATCTAAAATGGAAGCAAAGCTTTGGTACCTTGGTAGAAATTTATATTGAAAAAAGAAATGGAATGTGCAAATTGATTTCATTGGAGTGATCCATGGCTTTTAGAATGAACTGGGCTGTAGAATATACTGTTTTGACTTTTGTAAACACACATTTGGCAATGCTAGAAATTAGATTTAGAAAAATTCCCAATGCTTGAAGTAAGAGCTGCAGTAAAAAAGGGCCTGTTTCCACAATGTGGCATTTGGTGACTCAGAGACATTAGCCTCAATGAGGAAAGAAATCGTTATTGGATAATTTGCATATCACTGAATTGCCATTAAGCACTGTAAATGCATATCAGCACTTTACTCCAGAAGGTAACACTGTTGGCCCATACATCCCATTAGCATGGGCACCCCACCTCCTATCCCTGTCCCACAGACGTACTCACAGTAAACGCACACACCACATACCCCTTACTTAGAGGACATCCCCAATTGCACTCAGTCATTAATACAGCAACTTTCTAAGAGCTTCCCTGATTGAGTGCCTTTGCCCACCATTAATTTTTGCTTTATTAGCATTTCTTTTATTAGGCGGTTGAGAGGTATGCTTAAATACATCCTGTTCCTCTCTGTCATAACTCACAAACTGTTGCAGGCATTGAATAACACCCAATATACTCATTATATGTTAAAAGCAGCCTTACATTGCTAACTTACCATTTAGCACAGTGGACTAATGCAGCTGCTTCTTGTGTTAAGAGTGCAGGTTATGCAGTCTTTTCCCCTCTCTTTTGTATTCTATCCCCACATTATCCCTTATGCCTTGTGTTGGCACTAATATTCTCAGTGGGAGGGTGCAGGGTTTGAATCCTTTTTAGTGTCTTTAAGGCATGCTAGTTATCCCTGGTTCTTAAAGGTCTGCCCTTGACTCACATTGTCTTTCTCTCTTTTTTCTATAATTGCCCTTCAGGCAAGTTGTTAAATACTTATCCCTGGTGGCTAGTGTTTCCTTCTGATCCTAGTGCCATTAAGTCATGCAATGGCAGAGTTATCCCTAGAGTCTAGTCTAATCCACTTTGTCTTTCTATTTTTATTTATTTATTTATGTTTATTAAGTGCCTTTATGACACATTTTATACAGTATTATTGGTGTCTTGTAGTTCCTTCATTCCTAAGTGCCATAAAGGCATTGCATTCAGAGTAATTCTGGTGTTTAGTTGTTCCCCCGCCCTACTGTTGCAGGTTGTGTTCATTAGTGTAGAGGAGTATGGAGGTATGACAGCCCCCCCAAAACACAAACATACACACACACGCACACACACACACACACACACACACACACACATGCACACTCTCAAACACAAGCCAACCCTAGTCCCTCACTAACCCCCTACTACAACCTCTTAGCAGACATGCATGCATAGTCCAATCAAGCATGCAGCCCCTCACATACACACCTGCAAACATAACCCAACACTACTTGTCTGCTAAACTCACAGGCACTTACCCTTACTGCGATGAAAGAACATGAGCTTTTGGCTGTGTTCATTACCATGAGCAGCCAGGAGTGACTGTGTTAACTATCACAGCTGAGAGACTCTCTGACTCAATCAGCTGTGTAAAACCCATACTGCTGGCAGTTTGAATGAAATTAGCATATGTCTTCCCCAGGAATGTCTCATTAGCATTAAGCATAGCTGCAAAGACTGCCTACCATGATGCTGCATGTCTTTGTGTTGCAGAACTGTGGCACAGCTGTCTCCAAATCAGAAATGGCCACTGCAAGGTGTACACTTGCAGTAACCTATCTGAATCATTCCTATGTGTTAGACATATGATTTGCTGTAACAGTGTTTTACATTATAGAAAAGATTAACTTGTCTGTCATTGTCCCTAGATTTTTAATAATAATGTTTTCTAATCAAAACTTGTGATGCCCCTGCACTGGCCCAGTAATCAGGGAAACTCAATCCTCACCACTAGCACCAGTGAGGGATGTGCACATTGCGAGGATGACAAGTACACACACAGTAAAGTACAATTTCCCTTAAGAGCACAGAGAGATCACAGTCAGTCTGGGGCTGGTTTCTCCCTCTTTCTCCAGATCCCTAATAAGACTCCCCACTGGCACAGCTCTAAGGTTAAGATCTCAACTGAGTAGTCAAGCCAAAATCTTCAGCACCCTCTCTGTCCAAACATTGCTTTCTGTCCCTGCCCAAGTAGCTGATACACACACACTTTGATATTTGATTTATATACAAACACACAGACACTCCTGGAAAAGGCTGGCAAAGGTTTACTAGCTATGCTCCCTTCTGTCCAGACTTTAAGGTAGTAATCACTGCCACCAACCTCCCTTTATCAGCTACTTTAAGGCCCTTCCCAAACAGTGACCAATTCTACTGTGTAATGTTGCTATTATCCAAATGATGTGTGTCCAAGACTTGAAGGCTATTTAGGAGTGGCCTATACAACATCACCAAATATATATACAAGTACTCGTAGAGCTTAAAAATCTCTAGAAAAACCAGCCACAATTAAAAGGTTTAAATATATTTAATAATAAATAATAAAAGCACAAGACAATACTCAATAACTCAACACAGTGACACCAGAGTTCAGAATCACAGGAAATATTTTAAAACATTACAGGACAGTCTTACATAAATACAGCACACATCAAAACTAATCTTGCTATATCCCTATCTATCTCTAAGAGAGATACTATTATCTAAGTCTTACTTACAGAGCCAGGCAAATACAGATAAGAAATGCTGAAGATGGAGGTGTTCAGATCCAAGACAAGATACAAAATGCAGACTTTCTCTCTGAGATAGTTCTTAAATTAGTAGTACACATTACTGCTGGGTTAGCTAGATGACATCACTATTGACACCTGCCTCTAGTTCCCAGGCTAAACAGATACCAACAGAATTTAACATGTCTCTATGAAAAATACTTATCTCTTATAAGCTCCCTTATCTCTTAGAAGATTGCCTGAAACTGGAAGTTATAAACAGTTACACACTTTTACCTTTGAAACCTGTAATTATTTCTGTTTCCAGACAATAGAAAGAATTTCTAGCTGCAGACATTCTGTCTTCTAGCTGTGGTAAACACAATTGTAAAACTCTTTACTTGTCAATGTATTTTCTTAGAAATTTGCAAGTTAACTCTGTATGTTCCAGCTTCTTACTATCAAAATATACATTTGCATAGCCATATAGTTTATACACATTTCTGCTCTTTTCCAGCAGGGTACACTGTGGTAACATTTCTGAAGCTTAGTACAGAACATACAGTTTTTTTTACATTTGTAGGACAAGCATATAAATCATATTACTATTCATAAATGACATAGGATTATTTACAAAATTCTAGCTAGCCTGGCTGGCAGTGTCACGTTTCTATATACATCATATTAATATTTTCAAGTGACATAATTATTTACAAAATTCCAGCTAGCTGGGCTGGCAGCATCTTGATTTATAACATGTGTGCTCCCCCTTTTTTGAGTTTTATGATGCTACATTTTTTCACATTAATGGTATTGTCATTACTTCTGCACCAGATATATATTTGTACAGACCATCTGGTAGAATTTCAGCAAATTTTATTGAGTTAATTATGTTATCTACTTTGCAGTCATTAGCTTATTTATTTATTCAGATCCTGTGTTCTACTTTTATATCTGAGATGAATAGCCCAGAAAGAAGTAACCCCTTTACCGTTCCCTGTGAGACACCACTGGGAACCCCCATTGGGATAAACAGGTACCTCCTTATGTCTGTTGCTTCAACTGTATTTTAACTATTTATTTACATATGGGTCTATAGTCAATGCTTTTAATGTATGACTTACTGCTTTATGTAGAGTTGTTCTGAACAACTTAACAATGCCAAGCAAACAGCATGCACCATCAGCTGTTCAAGTGCCACTGTTACCTCTTCAAGGAATGCAAAAAAAAAAAATAATATTTAAAAAGTCAAGATCTCTCTTTACCATAGACCTGCTATTCCACATCTAAGAGAATTAGGTACCCAGGCTCCTTGTATCATTTTGTATAGGTTCCATTACAACTCATTCCATGATTTCACTTAGAATACTAGTCAGACTAATGGCCGGAGTGATACCACATTAGCAAATTCTCAGACAACTAATCAAGGACCACTTACCTGTTCTAACTTTGTCAAAGAATTTAGCCACAGCCCCTCCCCACAATCTGTCACCAGCATCTCCACTCTCCTGTTCTCTTTTCCAGACCCCCTTCCCTTCATTCCCCTTTACTACTTCAAAAAAATCTTACATAAACAAATGAGTAACTGACTTGAAGATGCCAGTAGATTCTCCCCCTTGTTTACACCACATTTTCCCTGGTTTATCTAGAACTGCAGGGAATTTCTAAACCAGCCTCTTCATCACATGTTTAGCCTTTGCCCGACACAAAATATAATGCTAAACATCTAGAAAACAGCACTCATTATCCCCCTGCCAAAACACCTCACATTTTCATCCTATTTTCATCCTACTCACTTTTGACCAGGTACAAGAAAAATTCATCTCTATACAACTCTCAAGCTACATTCAACAACACCATCTCCTTGCCTTAAACAGCATGGATTCTAGGCAGGTCATAGTACAATGACAGCACTTTGGTGCCTAACTGACAGCATTCTCCTCAACATGAACAAAGGTAACTGGACAGAAGTAATATTTGTTAACCTCACAAAAGCCTTTGAACCTATCCACCACCAACTCCTCCTTCTCTCTCCTCAGAATATTGGTATTAGTAACAAATGCATCACCTGCTTTCAAAGCTTCATGCTGAACAGATTATTCAGAGTTAAAATAGGTGCTTCCTTGTCACAGCCCACACCTCTTTCAATGGGACTATCTCAAGGTTCTATCCTAGCTCCTCTTCTCTTCTCTACTCTTCTCTTCTCATCTCTTCTCTACTCTACTCTTCTCTTCTCATCTCTTCTCTTCTCTCCTCTTCTCTTCTCTTCTCTTCTCATCTCTTCTCTTCTCTTCTCTTCTCTACTCTTCTCTTCTCTTCTCTTCTCATCTCTTCTCTTCTCTTCTCATCTCTTCTCTTCTCTTCTCATCTCTTCTCTTCTCTTCTCTCCTCTTCTCTTCTCATCTCTTCTCTTCTCATCTCTACTCTTCTCTTCTCATCTCTTCTCTTCTCTTCTCTTCTCATCTCTTCTCTTCTCTACTCTTCTCTTCTCTTCTCATCTCTTCTCTTCTCTTCTCTTCTCTTCTCTTCTCTTCTCATCTCTTCTCTACTCTTCTCTACTCTTCTCTTCTCTTCTCATCTCTTCTATTCTCTTCTCTTCTCTTCTCTTCTCTTCTCTTCTCTTCTCTTCTCATCTCTTCTCTTCTCTTCTCTACTCTTCTCTTCTCTTCTCTTCTCATCTCTTCTCTTCTCTCTTGTCTTGGCTTGTCTTCTTTTCTCTTCTCTCCTCATGTCTTCATCCTCAGTGCTAATGACATGCCACTCTTAAGGTCCAGCCACAACCATTCTGCAATTGAAGCACAACTACAAAAGACCTTAACTCTCTCAATTCCTGGCTCATTAATTAACTAACACTTAATCCTGCAAAACCAAACAACATGTTATTTGGCACCACCCAAAATTACCAAAGTCACTCAATATCACCACCCTTTGTGCAAAGCAATACAAGCAACCGATTCCTTCAAATACCTTCAGTTTGTGGCTAGACCAGTCACTAGCATTCAATACCCATACAGAAACATAGGGGGCAAAAGTTAACTCACTTTTTTCTGGACCAGGAAAATTGCACCTTACAAGCCCAAACCATCCAGTGTAGCAATAGGCAAAGGAGTTCTTTTTGCCCAGCTTGAATACTGACTGCCCATAACAAGCATAGCCTCTAAGAAAAACTCATCAACTCTACAGACTATCGAAAAAGAAATCTATCACTTCATTACAAACTCACCTATTAATGAGCACCCCAGCCTTACCCTCAAAAAAGCCAAATGGTTCACGGTGTAGTACAGGGCAGACATGTTACTAGGCTCACTTATCTTCAAAATTCTCTAACCTAACTCCCTCCCACCTCTAGTTGTCAAACTTTATACTAAACTCATTATACAATGACAGATACTTCTCCCAAACAATCCCCCAACACTCCGACCTTCACAAATCAGGCTACACTGCAATGACCACTCTTTCTCCATCGTTGCTTATAAAATATGGGAGTCCCTCCCCAACCACATACAATCCCCTTTCTCCACCTTTAAAGCTGAACTTAAAAAAATATCCATGCCAAATCAAACAGTACCACACATCAGGCCACATCACATAAGGCTTCTCAACCTCTAGCATTACTCTCTTCAACTTTTAACACCTCCTAACTACCCCTCCATCCCCTGCCCTGACTCTTATTACCACAAAGCATTTCCACCATGATTTAAACCTGAAATATAATCATATTGATTGTAAAATTTGCACTTCTCTCATAATTGTTGCTACATCTATTAATTGCAGAGGTACAGTTTTGTTATATATTGCCACTTTCTGCTCTGTTTTAATATATCCAGCTTGCTGCCTCTCTGTTCTTTTTTTATTTTTTCTTCTTTGTGAATAATTTCACCCAGGCAGTACCTGCAAATGATCACTTGTGGAAATTGTACCACCCCAGTAATCCTCTCAAATGTCCAGGTTTTGTGGAAAGTCATTGAGGATTAAAGTCACTAAATAATAACAGAAGTTTAAGTTTCAGACTTCAAACCCTTCAGAAAATGCATGCTAATGCAAAAGCTATTATCTTATCAACTTTCTAACTTATAGGAACAATATTGAAAAACTGTCCCTATTTGCGGACCTTTGTCTCCCCATTATTTTTGGCTTTGTCCACACATTTTGCTCTAAGATGGTGGAAGGCATGCCAGTAATGACATGTAAAACACAAGTAAAACTAAGGTTTGTTACCATAGATCAGTGACATGCACAAATCCTATCATTTTGTTTATCACTTTTGATTGGGGTTTATTTAGGTTATCTGTGATTTTGTGTGGGAAACCACAAGGTATGTTATCTGGTCCAAAGAAACTTATTTCTATTACTTTATAGTTGCAGCTGGAATTGACATATTTGTAATTATGCAATTAATGTATTCCCTTGTCTCTATTACCCTGGCATATGTCTTTGCCTACTCTTAAGTTTGAGTGATTTTTTTCTGCAGGTGCTTTCATTATGTTATGTAGATGGGTGATCACTTCATTGTTTACTGAAAATGTGTTACATTCACAGATTTTCCCTTTCAGTTTCACAATGTAAATAAAGCATCAATTATTGCTCTCAAACTGTTGCAGCAAAACTGAATGTGTATCTTGTTCTGGAAGTTCTCCTAAGGAAAGCTAGCAGTTTCTGTATTTTATTTAATCATTGTTCTTATGACAAGGGTAATAATATTTGAAAGATAAATATTACAAGTTAGCAGTTTATGTATTTTAATTAATAATTATTTGTTCTTATGACAAGGGTAATAATATTTGAAAGATAAATATTACCTTGTCATCTGTTTGATATCTTATTAATGTTGCAATTCCACCAAATGGACTTTTTTTAATTTGTCTGTATATTTGTGACTTACCAGTACGTGTTTTTGAGTTTGTAAGCTAATATGATCATAGACTTTATTCAGAATAGATTTATTTTAGTTATTTAAGATAGTATCTCAATCTATTTTCATATGTACCTCAAGAAATACACTGTGAATATTATTCTGACTTTAAATGAAGTGGAAAGAGTCTATGTGTTTTAATGATTCAGCTGCCAAATATTTAGTCACACATAGTATGACTGTGAGAATAAGGAATTCCTAACCGTCAAGGATGGATGATCTTGAAAGTAGTATATTAGGAGATACAGAGCTATGTTTGGGGTGTAGGAGGAACTCCCTGCAGAAATGCTTGCTTTGTTAATTTATGCTATAGTCATCATTGTGCATTGACAACTTAACCATTTCATTTATTTATATTACAGTGGTTCATAGTTTTGTTTTTTAACCATGGGGCCAAATCTTTTATTGCATTAGAGTTTCCATTAATAAAGTCTAACAGGGATGATTTATTTATGGACTGAGTCTGAGTTTACTCTCAAGTTAAAGATAATGATATCATGATCTATTTCCAGACAATATAACCATGGATGGGAAACAGAAAAATCCTAGTTTTGTTAACCAACGTGGCATCCATGATACTGCTATTTCTAGCACTATTTTGTACTACTTGCTCCAAATTGTTATGATTAACATTAATATTTTGTTATATTTTTTTAATTTACCCAGCTAATTTTTACAATTGTATTTTTATTAATTTTCTTGAGTTCAGTTAATCTTGATGTTCTGTTTCTGTAAGGGACCTAAACAGTGTATAGTACATTTCTATAATATTATATTCAGTACCACTGATATTAACTATTGTATGAACAATTTCTGATCTTGAGTTGTCTTGGCTTTTATTTTTTACAAATTCTGAAACTCCATCTCCTATCCTTCTATGTCTACAATGACATAAAGCATATCCTGGAATTTATGATATGCATTTTGAATCTTTAATCCAGGTTACAGAAAGGGTGCAGGTGTCAAAATTATTATGTACAGGAAAGCTGACAAAGTATCCTTTTTACTGTTCAAATGTACAAGGCCATCTTCACATCTGATTTTTTATTGTGTGTGTTTTTCAAATTATATTCTTCAGTGTTTTAGAGGTCCAAAATGACACTGAGAATAGAACATTTCCCATTCAGTAGCTGTACTCCTTTCATGAGAAAAGTGAGACCAACCAGGTGCAAAGTACTCTAACCAGTTCGTCTTCATTCATGCACTGAGGTACTGAATTCCCTTTGATGCCATGACCTTAACTGACTGACTGAAAGCCATCACTTTATAGTTATAAACAGTTGCCATTAGAGGTGGAGGAGGATTTCACTAAGCAGATGTGGTTTCCCCATGCTTCTTAGGATATTCAACAATCTCACCATATGTTGCTTCATATCCAAGAGGCTGGGCCTTCTTAGAGTGTTTACTCTAACAACAGTAACAACAATGTCATAATTATCCTTATTCTTTTTCTAATTTCAGTACAATGTCACTAATGTTAGCCTTAGGAAGGTATGACACTGTCACAGTTTCCTTACAAACAATTTCAGCCCAGGTATTTTTATGGGCATTATCCCCCCTGTGTCTGTCAACAATTAAGACATCATCCCACAGGTCTCAAAGTCTTATCTCAGTGTATTACCTGCCCTGATCTGTAGCTGAATAGAGAGACTGTCATTCATGCTCCTAACCTGCACACATTTTCTGTTTTTATGCTGACAGGGACATACATTTTCTCTGATATCTGAGGGTCTGGCTTACCCCATCAGACCAGGGCTATATGGAGACCATACTTGCTTCATTAGGTCATGGAACTACAGGGCAGTCTTTAAACTCATCAGCATCCCACTTCATACCAGACATGCATTTGGCTTTGATCTGTCCTGAAGCCCTGACGCCTAGGTAGCTAATGTAAGTGTACATCACTGCAGGTATGTTATTGCCTCCCCTACATATGTATGCCACCACACACATACGCTCCTTAGGATATCCATCACTGGCTTGTGATGCCAAGCTTATGATTAACCTTGCTTTACAGCCAACCTGCTAGCCTCTGATTATATAAAAACAACAGCCAATTAGAAACACTGCTCCTTCCCCATCTATAGAATGTGAAAGCCAACAATAGTCATTAATTTCCATCCCACCCCATCAAGCTCTTTCAGGACCCGAGCAGCCATACAAGGTCATCAGAGTCATAATTAAAGCTTTATTCTTCTGTGCTACAGAGCTGAGCAGTATCCCCAATTGTTTTATTATTATAGGCTTTTCATACTGCAATCTTATAGTATTTATTTATGTGTGATTTACTGTGTTCATTGTGAGATTGTCTCAGCTGTTATATGTATGAGGTCCTGAATCTGAGATGATGATTCCACGAGGAATTGGTGAGCTTTAGTGGGTATGTTCTTCATATCATCGATCTAACTACATTGTGGCGAGCATGTGAGCATGCTCACAGGATGGACAGGAATACTGCTGTGCAAACATAGTTGTGTGTCTTTCAGATATTTAAGGTATAGTCAAAGAGAAGTGCTTTACTTGTGAGCATGAAATAGTTCTTACGCTGTCTGAGATAATTATTATCTAGCAAGTCTTTGAAGCATATCTCATGCAGTACTTAACTTAATCTAAAGTAAGATTCTTCCTAGGTAAAATATAATTTTGAGAAATGTGCACTGATAGTCACATTTCAGGTTTTATGTTTGCCAACGTGTCACCAAACTGGCAAGTTTGAAATCATATGCACTCTGTTTTATCTGTTTATACTTACTTTGTAGAACAGAACAAGATATTTGTAGCAAATGGCTATTTTCAAAGTAAACTGAAAACTATTATTGCTGCAGGTAATGACGGTGCTGAATTAATGGAGGACTGCAATGGTTATCCCACTGCACAATGATGAGCCATCAGGGAAAGGGAACTATCAACCCATAAGACTGACTAGCCTAATACATAAATCCATGGAAAGAATAATCATAGACATGTAAAATGATGACATAGGAAACCTACAGAATAAATGCCCCCTTCAGCATGCACCTGACCAGGTGTATGCAACAACTGGAGTGTCCACAGAGGTTCCTCACAAAAAGAATACACAGTTTTAGAAAACAAGTCCTATGCAAACCACCTCAAAACATTGTCCTTATACTCAGTCTCCTGCAGCCTGCTGAAAGGCGACCTATGACTGGCCTACAAAGCATTCTCTGATCCAACCTTAATGGACCTGTTGCACATCTGCAAAGCAAGTAACATCAGAAACATCCACTCCAGGAGAGTAAATCTTGTCTGCAACACAAACAAGACATGCTGCAGGGACAGATATGTGTCACAAAAGCAAAGTTCTTCCCTGCACTTATTCAAATAAAACTTGGAACAGTGGATGGAGAATCATACATTTACCCCAGATCTGGCATCTGTGTTTCTGTTAGAGAGAGGACACTTGCAAATGTTTGACCACTCATGCCTAAGTTTATATACCCTCCACAAAATCTAAGGGAATGCCTTTTTAATATTTCTGGGAAGTGTGGATAGGCTTAAAAAGGCCATTAAAGTTCATTAGCCTAAAATTTCCCTATGATCCTCTGACTGTATATGCAACAAATGCATGGGAAGATATGAATAAAACATAGGTTCATAGGTGTGTACTAGGCTAATGGCCCTGGAGCCTTAACAAGCCTAGCCCATAGAAGTGCCCTGGCATTTTGCCGCCCAATGTTAGCTCCCAGTGCCTCTATCAAGTAGAGCCACTGGAGTGATCCCCAGGGTGAAATTTCTATTTCCCATCCACTCATCAAGATTTCTCTTGAAGAGGGCCAGTGAGGTGCTCTGCTTGATATGTATGGGAAGTCTATTCCAGAGCATGGGCAGTCTCTGGGTTATGAACATGTCTCTCCAGAATGTTCTGTTGATTGTGGTAATGAGGTTGAGGTCTCTGGAGCATGTGGTGCAGAGGGATTGGGATTTCTTTAGATGTAGCATTTCTACAGAGCTGGGTCAAACATGACTTTGTAAGTCAAGCAGAGATCGCCTCTTAGTAGATGATATGAGACAGAGAATAGCTGGAGTTTTTTTAGTCTGTCCATTTAGGACATGTGCTTAAGGCCTAGGATCCTCTTTGTGAGGTACTTTTGTGGCCTCTCCAGCTGTTGCACGTGTCTAGTGAGGTACATGCCAAATGGGGCATTATACTCTATGATTGGTCTAATGAGGGAAGAGTAGAGAGAAATGATGACCTCTTTCTTCCTGGATGCAAAACCCTTGGTAATGAGATGTGCCACATAGAAAGGCTTTCTGACCATAGTGGCAATGTGGTGGTCGAAGGAGAGGCTGCTGTCAACCTGTGTCCCCAGATCTCTTATAACACCTTCAGTGTTCAGTGAGCTCCCATCGATGTAGTAATTAGTGGGAACTGAGTTTTTCCCAAAGGGGATGACAACGCATTTTTTTGGCATTAAGCTTAAGGCCATTATTTTTTTATTTTTTTTTATTTTTATTTAACATTTGTTAACTGGGAAAAATCCAACTGGACCAGGTCCATTTTCAGTGGATGCCTGGGGAGAAATTAACATATAGTAAAGTAGTTATGACACAGGTAAAACAGTCATATAAAAACAGGTCAATTATAAGGACACACATACAAATAATTGTTCACAATGGTTCAACTGTGATTGGTAAAAGACCAAGACTCTTGATAAAGAGTTACATATAAAGTACAAGTGAGCTGACAGAGATAATGCTAGTCTTTGAATACCAGTTAAATACAATTTGCAATTTACATTTTGCTTCTATTAAGGAACAGAGATGGAAAACAATATAACCTGAGAATCCAGGTTATAAGGAGGAAAGTCAGATCTATGAGAAAGGAAGAGCCTAGGGTTTGAGTAGTAAAGGTTTGGACACCAGTCATTGGTCTCAGTGAGTCCTTTCTGTAGGATGTCTGCATCACTTGGGGAGTTAATAATGGCTCCCAGCTTGCAGTTGTCTCAAACTTGGTCAGCCAGAGTCCCTCCATGTTGGTCTGGACTTTTGAGAAGTAGATGCCAAACAGAAAAGGACCCAGGACCGATCCCTGTGGGACTCCATTAGTGACTGGTCAGCAGTCTGACTTGGAGTCTGCTACTTTCACACTGTGTGTTCTATCTGTGATCCAATTTGCAACCCACCTAGTGAATTAGGGGTAGATGCCTAGTTTGGAGAGTTTATCAATAATTCCTGAGTGAGAAATGGTATCAAATGCCTTGGCCAGATTGAGGTAGGCTGTATAAACTGCCTTACCCTCATCCACAGCTCTGGTGACCGACTCAAAGAAGTCAACCAGGTTGAGCAGGCATGTTCTACCTTTCAGAAAACCAAACTGCGTGGGATCTAGAGTTTGGAGATTCCCTATATCCTTGTTAATTAGGTCCATGATGGTGTGCTCCATAGCCTTACATATCAGACTCATCAGGCTAATGGGGCAATAATTTCCAGGGTCTGTAGTCACTCCTCCTTTATGGAGAGGGATGACTGTAGCAGTGAGCCATTTGGTAGGGACAAAGCCTGAGGTGAGGCTGTGAGTGAACAGGGCACACAGATGTGGTGCCAGTTCACTTTGTAATTCATGTAGAACACAGCCAGGGATATTGCCGGTTCCCATGGAAGCTGTATTCTTGACCTTGGGGCCTTGGACAATGCAGCTTTAACTTGTGCTGCAGTAGTGCTGGGTGCCTGGCATTCTTCTGGTATTGAGATTGGTCCTTTAGGGAAGGAGAGAGGGGTAAGGTTGGCACTGGATCTGTCGGCCTGTATGTTGGCAATATCTGTTGGCTCAGTATAGGAGGTACCATTGTGCAGTAACTCAGAGCAAATCTGGGTATTGCCGTGGAGATTCTTGATATAACTATAGAAGGCTTTGTAGTTGTTTTTAGTGTCTGCCGCAATTCTGCCTTCATAGCTGGCTTTGGAGGATTTAATGAGGGATCTCAACTTTTTGTTGAGGCTAAATAAGGGAATTTTTCCATTCTTAGGACTTCACCTTTTTCTGCAGCAGGTTTCGTCCTTCTGTTGTAGAGTTTATTAATGGCAGGGGACCTCCAGATTGGCTTTCTTTTTTTGGAGGAGAGTGTCTTGGTTCTGTTGGGTATGGCTAGTTCCATGCATTTATGTATGTGTTCATACAGTGCATTGGTGTATGATTCAGCAGTCATGCATCTATTTTCCATTGGCATGGGTACTGTGAAGTTAGCCACCTCTGTTTTTAGGAGCCCAAAGTCAGCTTTGGAGAAGTTTTTCAAGGTGGATACCTTTGTGGGCGGTGTGGGTGAGATGTGGATTTCCATGGTGATTAGATTGTGATCGGATCTAACCAGGGAGGAACTGACTATTGGTATAGAGCAACAGTTGCCCATGTTAGTAATAACCAGTTCAAGGATGTTGCTTCCTCTAGTGGGGGTAAGAATGAGCTGGTCCAGGGCATTGGAAATGATGAATTCCAGGAACTGTGTATTGTTTAGTGTGTAGTGTTTATAAAATATGTAATTGTTTGTTCAAATAGCTGCTTTATAAATACTCTGGCAGATACATTCTTAGAATTGTTGCAGTCATAATAATTGACCTGTTGGTGTAAGCCCTTATTTTTGCTGTCAAATACACAAAACATAACCATATAGAAAGCGTTTAATAGTAACTGGATAGCTCTGCCTCAAAAAAAAAAAAAAAAAAAAATATATATATATATATATATATATATATATATATATATATATATATACACATATATGGGTCTACTTCATTTGATTGAAAGACCATTTGACCTAAACCCATTTGATCGAAATTTCATTTGATCAAAAATCAGTATTCAAGGCAAATAACAGGGATTTGTCCCCCTCCCCAATGTCGTGTGACCCTAGAGTTGGTATATATAGTTAGAGGGGTGTTTTTTAAAACCTGTACTTTTTGCTTTATTTTCTTCTTTTAAAGGAACAAAATTAGAGGGGGACAAATGCCAGTTTTATGCCTTGAATACTGGTTTTCGATCAAATGAAATTTTGAACAAATGGGTTTAGGTCAAATGGTCTTTCGATCAAATGTAGACCCATATATATAAATATAGATATATATATATATATATATATATATATATATATATATATATATATATATATATATATATAGGGTTCCTATTAGATGACCGAAGACACATTCTTGGTCGAACTTAAAACAACGAAAAGGCAAAATAGCGAAGTGACTTTTAAGCAAATTCTTTCCCAGGGAAAGAATTTGCTTGGCCGCTTCTGTTACTTTGCCATTTTCGGCACTGTAGTGCAATCTCAGAGTTGGTATATTTAAGTGGGGGGGATGGGGCGAAGCCCCCCACTTTATGTATTATTTCAATTTTCTTTTCTTTTTTTTTTTTTTTTTTTTTTTTTGGACCAGAGATTTTTTTTCCCTTGGAAAAAAATCACTGTTCTGAGCTTTCGAGATTGTAAGTTTTGGCTTACATGGGGTCGATTATTCATTGTTCGCTTTTTTAAGTGTTCAATGATATAATATAGACCTCTATATATATATATATACATATATATATATATATATATATATATATAGTTAATGAGTTTACCTAAAATGTTTGGTTTTGTCAGTACTAGCTGTGTGACTTCTGTGTCGTCATATTGTGCAGAATTATATTTCATTTTTTCTCTTGTACAGGAAATAAGAGAGGTAGCATGATAACCTGGTTTCATAAAGACTTAATAATAACAAAAGCAGAAATCCAGTGTACAAAAAGTTTAATAAATGAGCACAAAGTAACAAGGGAAGAGCTTTCAAGTTCAAGACTCTTTTCAGTACATACAATAGACTATGCAGAATATTCTTTTATATAAGACACCAGTCAATAAAATGAATAAAAAGTCATATCACAAAAGTCATATGATCTAAACATATGACCTTAAAAACTTAAAACACACAACAATACAGAATAACAATATCATAAAACATCACATCTCATTTTTAATATTGGTTTTATGCTATTACTGGTAATTTATCAGCCCTAAAAAAATTAATCTGTTTATTTTCCGTATACTCAGTTTTAGTCACTAAATCTCCACCACATGCATTTGGAAATACATTTCGAAATATCCTAAACTTAAATTTATGTTCTTGACTATAATTAATAATATGCTTTGCCAAAGCATTATTCTCAATTCCTCTCCGAATATCAGAGAGGTGCACACATATCCTTTCTTTCGACTTCATATTAGTCTTGCCTATGTAAAAACATTCACATTCAATACAATTAGCAAAAGCTAATTGTTTTCAATGTGAATGTTTTTGTTTTTGCTAATTGTGGTCAAGAAATTTAATTTAAGTTTAGGATTAATTTTCATTTATTAAACCTTTTGGACATTGGACTTCTGATTTTGTTATTATTTGGACTTTGTTTCTACTTTATAGTCCTTAACCACCAGAGGAGTTTGTTATTACTATTGTTTTCATATAGACTTCTTAGGGGAGACTTATGCTTAGCCAAACTTAATGAACTTGTTGCATATTCATAAATCAAACGGGACTAGGGCCACCAATTCCAGGGACCTAAATATGGTCTGTGACTTAAATAGAACATGCTGGAGGGACAGATTTATCTCCCAGCTACTGTTGCATCTTTAGAATAGGCTACCTATTCATGTGAATCAGAGCACCTCTATGACGCTGTTCAAAAGGAACCTGGACAAGTGGATGGGGAACCATAAATTCTTACCAGGAGCAGTGCCTACTACCTTCCTGGACATGGGCAGTCATTACTAAATGCAGTCTTGGGTACTAACATTTCTATGGCATTACAGTGGGATGAAATGGCTAGGCTTGAAATGACCTCCTGGTCGATATCCTAGTAATCTCCTATGAACCCACGATCCTAAAGAGGCCTCAAAAGCTGTCTTATGAATGAGGCACCCTGTCACTATGGAAAACTATGTAATAATCTTTACACATCATTGCTTATATCTCATAAATCCTTCTGGCTGATGCAACTGCTACTAAGAAAAAGTCTTCCATGAAAAGCTTTTGAGCTCTGAACTGATGATACACTCAGAAAGAGGCTTGGTTAGAAACTTTAAGTTTGAAACAGATGTGATTGAATGTTGTATAAGCCTCTCATGTATTGTTTTACAATGAGCTTTAAATCTACATCTGGAAGAGCAGGAAGACAGATACAGCGGATACCATGTTTCTTCAATTTGAAGTTGCCCTCTATTTAAATTTGATGTGAACAACAAAACCTTATTAAAACTACTCTGTAATAAAACAGCAGCTTTTAATGGAGGTAAACAGTGAACATTTTAAACTGCTGATAATGCAGTGGGGGGGGGGTAGTTAATATTCAGGAAGCTTTACTCCTGTCTTCTACTGTAATGAAGGATGATACATTAGGTTAGTCATGAAAAGGTAGGAAAAGCATAGAAGGAAATTAGCATTTAAGCACTAAACACTGAAAGTATTTGCGATAAGTAGTACATTATAACATTCAATAGCAAACAGAGAAAATTCAGCTCTTTTAATTGGCTGTTAGATGTTGCCTCCATCATTTCCCTGGCTGTCCTCTAGTCCTCAACAGCTTAAAGAACTTATTTTGAAAAACATATACTTGCAGACATCTGCTGTACTGCACGTTCCTTACAAAGCATTAACCTGCTCCCCAAACAGTACATATCTGTGGCTAGTTTTCTGTTTTAGCCTACTTATCATAATCCATCACACAACTGCCACACCAGTCAGTCGATTGCATGATAAACCTTAATAATTCATAGGTTATTTTCCAATATTTGTAGGTTTTAATAACATTTATTGTGTTATGTGAGTTATGATCTGACATACATAAAGTGGGATTGACACTAACATTAATCACTAGTTTCTCTGTATTTGTGGAACAATGTCAAGTGTGTTATTATCCTTGGTCTTGTATTTTACCAGCTGTGCTAAACCCTGAAATAAAAATATGTTCAAGAAGTCAAATTTAGAATTGGTCCTTCCAGAAATGTTAATCCAATCAATACCAAGGCAATCGAAGTAATCTAATAACAAATAATAGTATGTTATTGGTGTCTATTAACTTGTTTAAACCCGATAAGAAGTCATTATACTTATGCACTGGCATCTATAAGTAACTTTTAGTTGCACTTTATCTTTACTATGCAACACCTGATATCTCCACCACTACAGCTGCTAGGTTGTTGTCATTTAATACCTGATTGCAAGTGATAGATTTATGTAGAAGTAGCAAAACACTACCACCTTTGAAATTTTCTCACAAGCATTCAAACTTACTATAGTTTTTAAAAACAGTATCTTTAGAATTCCAGGCTTCTCCTCTTCCTACAATCACATGCATTTTGTCTATGTTCCCAGTCGGGCATTGCGATCCAGTGACCAAAAACTTCTGCCTGTCTATAAACCTAGCAAATCTGCTGGGTATTGTCTATACTTGCACAAGGTTGTTAAGGCCTGGAACTTCTTACCTGTATCCATTAGGTCTATACCCGCCATCCTATCTTTCAAAACCATTCTGAAAGACTTCCTAGCTAAAATCTGACTCTTTTCTTGCTCAAAACCAGGATAACCTATATCCCTAAGTATAAACAAGTCCCCTTTCATTCATTATACCTCCTTTCTCTCCTTCTTTACTTTCTTCCTTACTGCTATCTAATTCTCTTCTCTGATTTTCTCTCTAAATGTACCATAAGCCTGTTTTTCCTTCACTTCATATTGCAATTCCCATTTGTATTGCACTAACGTACCATTAATTTGTCTACAAACTGTCTGAAATTTCTCTAAATATTAGGTGATTCTTACATATCTTGTATCGATTCTTAACCAATGTTTTTATATGTCTGATTTGTTACAATTATATAAACTGCATATGTTTTTCTTTTATTTTTGAAGATTGTAAAATTATTGTTCTTAAAATGTCTTGTAATATTTTGGAGCTTTTCTCCCCAGGCCTCCCCTGAAAATAAGCTTCTACCCAGTTGGACTTTCCCAATAATCAAATGTCGATAAATAAACAAATAAATAAATAAATAGATTACTAAACCATAGAGTTCATGATGTTTACTGCCAGTACTTCTAACATTACAACAGTATCATTTTGCAGTAGCATCAGATCTTCCATATCTCGAAATAGTTCCTTGTCTTATATTGATTTCAAAAAATGGCAAAGATAATCATTCAGTTTTGCACTTATGAAAACTGCCCCATAGTGACCTAATTAAAGACCATCACTGGTAAACACTCAGTGACTATAAATGCATTCATTGATTTTTCCCAAAATGTTTAAGCTTTACTGAATAAAATGTGCATAGTTGTCTTGACCAAGAATTGAAATTTATGACATTTGTAAACATGTAATCATTCCATCTCAGTGAATGAATTATTTCACCAACTGTTACTTCAATTTTCTAGTTTTCACCAATTTCCAAAATTTCCAATATGTAATTTTTCATACGATTTAGTGGGGTCTATATTACGAAAGCGAAAAACCCTATGCGCGAATACCAAAACATCGAACTTTATACCATGAACCGTAAAAATCCCGAACGCACTAAACAGCGAAAAAAAAAATCGAACTGTCATAGTCGGCCATCCCCACCACTAGCTATATACTACCCACCCAAATAAAATAAATAAACCACATACATACACTAACCAAACCCTACTTCTAACCTAAAGTAAAGCACAAAACCCTACCTCTAACCCTACACTAAATCTAACATACATTACTTATCTAAGCACTTACCTTAACCTGCACCCTATCCTAAACTCCGTAACTATCCAACACTTACCTTATGCATCTAATCCACAGACGGACCAACCATGGAAATTCGATATTTCCATTTTTGCGGTTTTCAACATTTGCTTTAAGTCCACTTCACGCTATATGGTTCAACGTTTACGTATTTGCGTAAACGTCTTTTCGCTTTCCTAATATAGACCCGATTTAGTGATATGTGTCTAAGAGCATTACTTCCTTATTATATGACCATGTATTTTACTTAGCTTTGCCTTGTTGTGGCATCTTCAGCAGATTCAATGTTTCTGTTTTATATGAGAAGAGATGATACCATATAATACTAGTTTTACTTAAGTCAGTCAGCTTTCAGGATTATATGACTTCATCAAGTTTTCGGAAACTCAAAATTCATATGGTCTAGACCATATGATCAATTTTCTGAAAACTCAAAGTTAAAGAAAAAAACAAATCTACATTACTGCATCCACACCTCCTTGCAAATTATATATAACAACTACAAAATCGCACTACAGTGGGGAAAAGGGTAAATTTTCCAATCTCCACTGTATCATGATCTATATAGAATTGCTTCAAAGGGGAATTCACCCTTTTCCCCACTATAGTGCAATCTTGGAATTGGTATATATAATTTGCGGGGGATGTTGTGGGCATGGAGGGTGCTCCCCTACAAAAACACAGATTTCTTTTTATTTTGAGTTTTTGGAAACATGATCATATGGTTGAGACCATATGAATTTCAAGTTTCCATAAACTCAATGAAGTCATATAAACCCCACCTTTCTGTATATGGGTTTTCACACAGAATCTCCAAAAACAATCACTTCACATGTTTCTTCCTTGGTTGTTATGCTGGTTGCATGTATCACTTTCCAGTTATTATTTAAAACCTCATTACAGACTGATTGTACTTGCTGACTACTATTTTTGTTTGTTTCATTAGTGAGATGTAATATCTCCTCTATAGCCATTATTTCAACTAAACCATTCTGTTTGTTGACCTGATGTGGGGTATCCCTTATGCAAACAATTTCTCCTAGGTCAATTATTTTGCATGATGCACACACTGCACATCACTTAGACAACTAAACTGGCTTGAACTTCCACAATTACTGCACTTTAATAAACTTACCTTCACTCAAAATATCCTCCATCACCCAGATAAAACTCCTGCTCTTCATAACTTCTTACAGCCATACAACTCCTCTCGACATTTCCGCTCTTCCAACAAATCCCTCCTACAGGTCTCCAAATCAAACAAAACAGCCAGTGAATCATTATTTCACACTACATTTCCAAATTATAGAATAAACTCCCAAGCTCTCTTGTTTCCAACTGCTCTATCTCACAATTCAAAAAGCTACTCAAAACACATCTTTCAAATTCTTGGCTCTGTCCCTGTAACCATACATGATATCCCAATTTCCTTTCCTCAGTAGCTAATAACCACTTTTGCATGTCTTCCTCAGGCTTTGAAACTGGAACTGGCTACTGTATTATACCCAAGCAGAATTATCGCTCCTGTGCAACGATTTATGTATTATCTCCAACTGTATTTTTACATACCCTCTTCACTGCACTGTCTGCTTACATCACTGATCAATACAGAACAAAATTATTAAAACCAACAGTTATTTTTCAACATATGAAATGTTATCCATGACATGTTGGTTGCATATATACTACTACCTCTTCATGCAATTATAGTCTTTCACTCTCTTTGTATAGCATTGTATTATCTTGTATTATTTTGTATTGCTTACTATTTTTTGTATTACTTGCTATTCCTCTGTATTATTTTTTGCATTTTGTCATTTATTATTGTACATTGTTTTATAATTTATTAAGTAAATGTGGAGCTTTTCTCCCCAGGCCTCCGCTGAAAAAGGGACCTGTGTCCAGTCGGACTTTCCCTGTAAACAAATGTAAAATAAATAAATAAAATAATAAATCTGTTGTGCTGTGCTTACACTGTTGCTTATTTAATTTAAGGAAAAAAGTATTTCTGCTTTTATATTCTGTGCTCCATTACACTTCTGTTGGCCATAGTATAGACTGGATTCAGACCATCTGAATCCACTTCTGTATGGGAGTGAGCACTAAAATCATGACATCTTTTCTTGGAGAAACCCCCCTGTACCCTTGTGGCAGAAGAAGTATTGTAGGACTATCTAATTAAAGGTTTACTGGTTCAGGGCTTGGTTCGAGCTTTTTCATTGGCTCAGGGTGCCATTTGAGCTTTTTCATTGGTTTCCTTGCATTAGCTGCTTTGCTGTTGTTTGTGTGTATTGCACTGCTGTGTAGGGGTGGGTACCACTGGTGGTTATAGATGCAAGCATCTTGCATGTTAAATTTCCCTTTGCCCAGTGTTAGTGTTCCTTCTGAGGTTTCTCGTGATACTGCTCCACTGTCAAGTGGAACACTAGGCGCAGCCTCTGAGGTACCATCAGAAGTCCCACCCACTAGCCCCTCCTTGTTTAGACCTCTTCTCTTCTCCATCTACCTTACCTGGTCCTTCATGTCCTGACCTCATTGATTTACCTTGCTCTATGGACAGACAATTTCCCACAGTTTCTCCAGCCAGCTTGTTTGACATGGGCATCCTGAGGCAGTGTAACAGTTGCCTCATGTACCCTGGCAACCCTCTTATTCTAGTTCACATAAATTCAGTATATAAGAGATGTGTCTATATTAATAACCTAGAATCCATGCTCTCCTGCACACCACTCAGTACATCTGACACTGAGCAGGTTGTCAGCATACACACCTCACTTCCTTCACCACCCAAATGAACAACACATACCTACATTTGCAGAGGTCCTCATCAGAAACCTATCTAAACATCACAGTCCTTCCAAACATAAGCACACTTCACATAATACATCCTCTGTGAAACACAGTACACATAATAGCTCACGCACCAGTGTCTCACCAGACAAGTCCCTAAGGTAAAACACAAAACTAAGCATCTTAGTCATAGGCGACTCCATTGTAAGATGCCCCACTCACCAGGCTGGATAAGGAAAATATCACGGTCAGCTGTCCATCATGTGCCAGGATCCACCACATTACACGTACTCAGGTCTCTCAATAGCATGCCCCATTATGACTCAGTCATATTCCATGTTGGTGTGAATGACTTGAATTGTACCTCACTGTACTATATGAAAAGAGACATGATTGAGCTCTCTGAATATGTGTCCCAGGCAGGTATGTCCCTAGCCTTAAGCAGCATTTTACCCTCACCTAGGATGACACCTCATTACAAACAAAAAATGATTGACTCCAATAATTGACTTGGTTTTTGGTGTCATTCTAGAAGGATCCAGTACCTGTCAGCCTGGAATGACATGATTGACAGATCTCAAGGCTTTGCCAGAGATAGTCTTCATCTGTCACCTCTGGAATTTCAGTTACTGGCTAAGGCTCTTGCCACCTCCCATTATGCCTTTTTTTAGGCAGTGGCACAAGGACAAAACTCTCAAAGTAATAAGACCATCTAAAAACAAACTCAAGGTTATGCTGCTCAACACTAGAAGTCTAAATCTGAAACTGTACTCACCGGAAGCAGTCCTAACTCTGGAAGATGCTGACATCTGCGCAGTCATGGAGACCTGGTTTAAGGCTGCGGAAAGTATCCCAGCCTTACTGGGTTACAATTCCTTCTACATGTTCAGACCTCAAACTGAAGGTGTGAGAACTAAGGGAAGTGGTATATCAATATTCATAAAAGACAAATACACCTGAAGACTGGTTAAACAGAGTGACTCCCATGAATTACTCCAGGTGCAATTAACTGTTGGTAACACCCCTCTTCAAATCATAGGATTCCCTCCATGAATCAGGACACCCAATCAGCCTATCCTGATCTACTTGAGTCGATCAAGATACAACTGAACACCCTGATTTTAGTGACTTTAATTACTCATCCATTGACTGGGATAATTATACGTGTACTAACACTCTCACCCAAAGGTTACTGGACTTTGTTAACTACAGTGCCCTGGACCAACTGGCTGACACCTCCACAAGGGGCTCAAACATACTGGATCTGGTGTTCACCAACATGGGGAGATTGTTGTACCACCCCAAGTGTGCTGCCCTCTCTGGTGAGGTCTGATCATCAATCAGTCTCCTTGGAGGTAACAATAACACCATACCCTCCCCAGCAGCAACTAGACTGAAAAACTTTACCAAGGCCAATTACAACCTCTTATATGAAGGCATAAGCAGCTTCATACCTCCTCCCCCCACTGATGGAGAGGTTAGCTATGCTTGGTTATACACTAATGCTTTATATGAGCATCTATACAATTGTATTAACTCTGCCATACCTGATAGGACCAAAGCAAGATCCTCAAGGAAGGACAAACCACCTGGTATACTTCAGACATTAACAGGCTATACAATAAGAGAAAGAAATTGCTGTCTAAGAGTAGGATATTACAGTCTCAAACCTGGAAGCACTCCCTCCTCAACTTAAATAGGAAATAAGACATCTTGTAAGGTCCTCTAAAGCTGCTTATGAATCCAAATTAGCATCCGTAACTAAGGAAAACCATAAGGCACTCTAGCTACATCTGAAACCTCAAAGGTGGATATAGCCACCCTGATGGCTGACATGTGCAGTGCAAACTACACTCCCCTGTCTCTGCCACATATAATGCAAAGCATCCCTAACACTTGTCCTCCACATAGTATCTCCAAGGAGCAAGTCTTAAACACCCTCTCAAGGCTAAAAGCACAGCCTCAATGGGACTAAACAACATCTCAGGCTGCATTCTCAATGGTAAAACAAAAAACACTGGTAGTACCAAGGCAAAACCACCATGACTTTATTAACATTGAACAATGTTCAATGTTAATAAAGTCATGGTGGTTTTACCTTGGTAATACCAGTATTTTTTGTTTTACTAGTCACTAATTCTGCTTGTTGCATTCTCAATGGATTATAACAAGAATTAGCAACACTGTTAGGTACCTTGTTCAACCACAGCCTTAGCACAGGTTTCACCCCTGCTGAATGGAAAACAATTACCATTATCCCTTTGCATAAAGGAGGTACATCCACGGACCCCCAGGAGCTATAGATCCATAAGCCTAACCAGCATTATCTGCAAGGCCATGGAGCATATCATCATGGATCATATCAACAGAGATGTAGGTACTCTACAAACACTTGACACTACCCAATTTGGCTTCATCAAAGGGAGATTGTGCTTGTTAAACTTTGTAGACTTCTTCAGAACATTCATCAAAGCCCTTGACACAGGGTATAACCCCATATATTGTCAGGTGGGTTGCAAACTGGCTCACCAGTAGAACTCATACTGTCAAAATAGGAGACTATACCTCCTCCAGCAGGCCAGTAACCAGTGGTGTACCACAGGGGTCTGTTCTGAGGCCCCTATTGTTTGGAATGCACTTTTCCAAAGTGCAGGCAAAAACTAAAGGTCTGTGGCTGACAAAGCTTGCCAATGACTGCAAACTAGGAGCGGTCATTCTGGCCCCTAATGATGTCAGTGTCCTGCAAGAAAGACTTACACTGAATAATAATTGGTGCCAAAGTCATGGACTTAGACTTAATGCAAAACAAGGCATTATCATTCCCTTCAGGAAGGGTGATGTTCCTGCAAAATACTCCATAAATAGCAATACCTTAAACATGCAATCACTGGTGAGAGACCTGGGCATGCAGGTTGATAGCAATCTTATCTTTGATCACCATGTCTCCACAGTAGTAAGAAGGGCATTCTATGTTGGCCACCTCATAAGTAAGTTTAAGGGTATTGCCTCCAGAAAAAGGAGGTTATAGGCCCTCTACTGTTCCCTCATCAGGCCAATAATAATGCTCTCTTTGGTATGTACCTCTCTAAACACCTGCAGCAATTGGAGAGACCACAAAGGTTTCTTACAAAGAAAATTCAAGGTCTCCAGCATGTCTTATGTGGACAGACTGAAATCACATCTCTTTACTCTGTGTCATACAGATTGCTCAGAGGTGAACTGTGCCTTCCATATAAGGCAATATCCAACCATGCCTTAATGGAAATGCTACACATTTTAAGTCAAACGGTACAAGTGTCACACACTCAGAGGACCTTAACCTGGTATGTATATATGTGACATCAATAGAACTTAATGGAGGGACAGATTTATCCAATGGAGGTTACCTCATCTCTGCAACAGACTTCCAATCCATGTTAAGCAGAGCCCATCATTGGCCTTATTTAAGCATAATTTTGGATGACTGGATGGGAAACTTTAAATTTTCCCTGGGGCGGGGGGTCCACCTGTGTCCTTAGATATGGGTATTTTTTTAGTAATGCATACCAAAATATTTTTTATGTCGGAACAGTTCATAGGCTGTCTCTTTAAGTGTATTCAGTAATTTGTCAATAATGTGGCATTTATTTAATGAGATGCTTGAATGTGTAATCAGTTCGTATGTTTTAAAAATGAAGTCTCTGAGGTTGTAATGCATTTCCTTGAAGGCCATGGGCCGAGGTACTAGGAAGCATTAAACTCTTTTGACTCACCTGTGTGGTTTTGCTTCTGTTTCAGCATTGTGTTACATGTATTTTCTTACATGTGGTCAGGTGATAAAACTTGGAGATCCACAGGTGAGAAAGACTGTCATAAAAGAAACTATCAGAATGTGCACAGGAGTAAGGTCTTTATCATGCTCCTCAAGTTCTTCAGTTAGATATTGACTATCATAATGAGCAGGAAGCTGTCTCTAAAGAGCCATCCAAAATTGTCTATGTGAGCATCACAGAGAATGAGGATGGATCAAGGCAAGGCATTCAGACATGGTACATCTCTGCAGACATACTTGAGTGGCAGTACTTGTGGTATCAAAACTGTACTTCATGGTGAAAATTTACTTCAGAGGTCACAAGAAGCTTGTCTGTGGTCTCCTGTTTGAAATGTACCATTTCTTCAAAGTCAGATTCCACTGAAGTTGGTACCTTTGCCAGGTGGAGAAGCTGTTTAAGAATTGATATGACAAAATGGCTGCATCATAGATCTTCTTGACAAATCACTATGATGTATAAGAGTTTTATTGTTAAGAAGAAAATGGAAGCCAGATGCAGAGGGCACCTGGATTTCATGCTGTACAGCAGAAATCTGAGAGTAATTTTCTTTATTGGTTTTCTGTAATATAAAAGGCAAAATGTACTCTATTAAAAATAAATATATATATATATATATATATATATATATATATACATCTTTCATTGTAAGGGCAGAAGGGCCTATAGAGGTTAATGGAGCCCTGCACATTTTTTTTTGTTTCAAATAATCACGTTATTGGAAGGGCATGGATTGGTAGGTTAAATAAAGATATGCTAAATCATCGTGAGAGTTTCCACAAAGAAAATATCCTCACAATATGAATTACTTGAGGAGGATCAGAGCTCATCATTCCAATGAAGTTAAATAGAAGACATCTGATTCATGAATTTTGTAATATAGGTGAAGAGAAGGAAGTGCCTGTTTCAGAGATTTGTTTCCTAAAACTAATGCTCCTACCACCTAAATCAGTGATGGTAAGTATTGAGAACAAAGGACTAACCATAAGCATAATTATAACATTCAAGGACTGGATAACTTGTACTACACAGACATATCTTTCAGTACTGCAGATGTAGGTGAGGTTTGTGTTGATTACATGACCTGAATGTGTAGGGTTAGAACTGTACATCGCAATGAGGTCCCAGTCTTATGTCTTATCTAATTACTCAATATGTTGGTCCCACTTTGCCTCTGCCTGTTCAAGTAAGCCTTTTGTTGAGATATGAGTGGGCTGACTGAGGCAATAATGTCAGCAGATCTGAAATTTGTGAAATCATCTGCTATGACACACTGATCTTATATCCATTATATGTTAGGGAGTCATCTGAAGAGAAAATCTTGAGCAATGGAATCCTATCCATTGTTCACTGTGTGGAAAATGTGCCCCGAGTATTTAGACTTCTGAAAGATTTACCACTCATTTGTGCTCTAACACTTGTTAGTCAGCATAGGGAAGGAGGTGAGAAGTGATGGTCTGCAAATGTGAATGTCATAAATGAATGGAACAATGATGAACTGTTTTCTATCACATAGTAAATTTTAGATTCAATGACACCTTTCTTTACTTCAGAATTTAGGAGGGTGGACACCAGCCAGTGTAATCTTTGATGTTCCCTCAGCATCCTTGATAGGAGCGCTGGGAGACAAAGTTAGACAATATTCTACACTTTTGGGTGAAGATTTAATTAACTTAAAATAGGAATTTCCTTTATTTCATAAGTCAATTCTGGTCACTAGGTTTCCCTCTAGCATACAGTACTGAATTACCAGTGGAGAACTGAATATTTAATGTCATTCATAAGTAAAAGAGAAGAAAGTTAATAGCTTTAAAATGGGTGGGGGGTAGTAATTAAGAAAGACATGAGTTAGTTTATACCTGAGAATATCCAAGAAATAATAATCTTATTAAAGGGAAACTGAGTAGTTCAGTATAAATTTTGCATGTTATATAGCTAGTGGGTTAATGGCTATGATGGCTAAATGGGCAGAAATAAAAACAAACTGCATATAACTTGGTTCTTGCCAAGGATAGTTTCCTTTTTCAGGTATCGGGGTGATGGCAAATTGGATACCACACATATGAGAACTAAACGGCTGATACTCCACTGACATTCTAAAACCAAATGGGTAAGAGTGGGGATTACTACTACCAGTGCAAGGATGGGGGGGGACTTCATCTATGACTAATGCAGTTAGAGGATTCTTTTCCTCAGTGTAGACTCAGAATAGTTTCCTAAAAAATAAAAAGTAATATTACAAGAATAGACTTCCTGTCTATCATTAATGTAGATACAAGTGTGAGGGACTAGAGAGACAAATAACTGCAGAGTAAACAGTTATATGGAAGAAATGAAATATTTCCATATTTTAGAGGTGTGTGTGTGTGTGTGTGTGTGTGTGTGTGTGTGTGTGTGTGTGTGCGCGCGCGCGCGCCTGTGTGTGTGTTTTGTCTTGCTTTTTTCTAGGGGGCTTATCTGCCACTTTTTAAGCAATAACAATCCTTTTAATCCAATGTTCTGTGATCATACCATGGAAATAAGTACTTCCTGCTAAAAGGTATGGCAAAGAATATGATGCTATAAAAACCTATGGTTGCTCTCCTAACCAATGCAATATAATCTGGTTAGCAAAGCATGGAAGCACAAAAAACAAAAAAAAAAAAAAAACAAATCTGCTATTACAATGAACTCTCTCCTCCAACCAATATGTATCAACTGTGGTTACAAAATCTTTTTACAGAGCTCAGCTAATGACTAAAGGAATATCTTCCAGGTCCTAGGAAGTTATAGTCACCACTCTGCTCCAACCTCCACAGACCTATATTTGAATATAATACCTCTTTTGGCATGAATCTGTCCAAACACATACATAAATACATACATCGATACACATGTAGCTACAAAAATATTTCAGGCATGGGTGATAATGCCCATCTAGTCTGCCAATATATCAAAATAGTCAGTCCCATAATAATTGTCCAAGCTGTTCTTAAAAATATTTAAACTAGTGCTTGGTTTATATAATTTGATAGTTTATTCTGTGTAACAGCTACTCTTTCCGGGAACCAATTAGTGCATCTGTCTTATATATAAACACCTACACATGTTGTCTGATGATTCTCTACTACTCTTTGATAAGCCCAAACATTCCCAAAGGTAGTTGTTTCTAAATGCCCTATATACCTGACTAAGGTCTCCTCTTAAATATCTGTAAAAGATACCACACACATTCAAATATTTTAATCTTTCATAATAACTTAAACTTTCACATCCATGGATACCCTTGATATATTTCTGCTGTATTCTCTCCAATTTACTCATGTTAGTTTTTTATCAGGTTTACATGATATTATTCCATACTCTAGGGAGGGCAGCAGGTACACACACACTATTTCCAGATGCAGCTCTCTGCATCAAGTGCAATTTCCCTTAAGAGCACACATAGACCACAGTCAGTCTGGGGCTGGTTTCTCCCTCTTTCTCAAGATGCCCAATAAGACTCCACACTGGCACAGCTATAGAGTTGAGATCTCTGCTGAGTGTCTAAGCCAAGGCCTCCAACACCCTCTCTGTCCAAACAGAGCTTTGTGTCCCTGCCCAAGTAGCTGACACACACCCTCTTTGAGATTTGATTTACACACACACACACACACACACACACACACACACACACACACACACACACACACACACACACACACACACACACACACCTGGGAAAGGTTGGCACAGGTTTACTAGCTATGCCCCCTTCTGCCCAGATTATAAAGTGGTTATGACTGCCACCAGATACTCCTGCCAGTTACCTCAAGGCTCCTCCAAGGGTACCCATTATACTGAGTGAAATTAATATTAATACAAATGGTAGTTTGACCAAGAGCAAGTCTATTAGGAGTGGCCCACACAGTGACACCAAATAAATATGGAAGTACTCTCAAAACTTAAATATTTCTACAAAGATCAGCAACAATGAAAGCTTAAATATATTTAATAATAAATAATAAAGAACAAGAAAATACTAAGTATATATACACAGTGACATAAAAGTTCAAATCACAGGAAATATTTAAAATAACATTGAAGGACAGGCTCAGACAAATAAAGAACAATAGCTAAACAAAGCTTTACTATATTCCTGACTGAATCTAAGAGAATCACTATTCCCTAATAACTTACTTAATAGAGCAAGACAGATGATGTGGTAAATGTTTCTTCTTGTTGTCAGGCCCAAGACAGAATACAAAATGCTCTGTTTCACTAAGAGACTTCTCAAAATAATATCTAAAAAATTACCTCTAGGAGAGCTTGCAGAATAACATAATTTCTGGTCATCTGACTTCTAGTTCCCACCCAAACCCCCATTATTGGCAGCTGGTAGGATTTAGCACCTGCCCATAAAAATACACACACAAGGGCTTTTGCTAAGATCTTTGGCAGGTGCTAGAAGTCATAAAACAATTACATACCTCCACACATCCAGAGTAGCAAATAGATCACCCCAAAGACAATACAGAATCATAGGATCATAAGAGGTTACTAGGCTGTAGGCTCTGAGGCCCTTATAAGTCTAGCCAAGAGGTTAGCTCATGTTTAGACAAGTCAGCACCCAAAGCCCATGTCCAGCAGGGACACAGGCGGAATCACAGGGGTGTATTTTCTGTTTCCCATCCAGTTATCCAGGTTGTGCTTAAAAAGGGATAATGAGGTACTCTGCTTGACATGAAGAGGGAGTCTATTTCACAGATGTGGAAGTCTCTGGGACACAAATCTGTCCCACCAAGTCCTATTGATATCACAGACCAGGTTGAGTTCACTCGTACAGGTTGCTGGAGTGGAGCTTGACTTGTGGATATGCAGCAATCCCATCAAGGTGGGGTCTGTGATTGCTTTGTATGCCACACAGAGGTCACCTCTGATGAGTCTGTATGAAAATGAGGAGAGGGACAGGACCTTTAGCCTATCTGTGTAAGGTACATGTTTGAGGCCTTGGATTCTCCTGGTGAGGACCCTCTGTGGTCTCTCCAGCTACTGCATGTGCTTTGCGAGGTACATGCCGAAGGGGGCGTTGTACTCAATAATTGGCCTTGTAAGAGAAGAATACATGGATGTTATGACCTTTTTGTTCATGGATGAGATGCTCTTATGTATGAGGTCGGCCATGTAGAAAGCTTTCCGTGCAATGGAAGCAACATGGTGGTCAAAAGTCAGGTTGCTATCAACCTGGGTGCCCAAATCCCTTACTACTGATTGTGTACTTAGGACATTGTTATTAATATGATAATTTGTCGGGACGTCACTCTCCCCAAAGGGGATGATGATGTATTTTTTGGCATTCAGCTTGAGGCCATGTTTCTGGCACCAGTCATTTGTTTGGGTGAGACCCTCTTGGAGGACGTCCACATCACTTGAGGAATTGATGACTGTGCCCAACTTGGAGTCATCTGCAAACTTGGTCAGCCATAGCCCACTGGTTTTGGCCTGCACCTCAGAGAAGTATATCCCAAATAACAGAAGCCCCAAGATGGATCCCTGGGGTATGCCGCTAGTTATGGCTCTACTGCTTGAGGTGGCTTCCTCTATTTTGATAAGAGGGGGTTCTATCAGTGACCCAGTTTGCTACCCATCTGGTAAAATATAGATTGATGCCTAGTTGAGAGAGTTTATCTACTATGCCTGAGTGGGGAATAGTGTTGAAGGCTTTGGCCAGGTCAAGGTAGGAGGTGTGCACCATCTTCTCCTCGTCCATGGCTTTGGTGACTGTCTCAAAGAAGTTGGCCAGATTTAACAGACATGACCTCCCCTTAACAAAGCCAAACTGTGTGGAGTTGAACGTTTGGAGGTTGTCAATGTACCTGTTAATGAGGTTCATGATAATCCGTTCCATGGCCTTGCAGATCAGGCTAGTTATGCTGATGGGTCTATAATTTCCTGGATCAGTGGATGCTCCACCTTTGTGTAAAGGGATGATAGTGGCTGTCCACCACTCAGCTGGGACAAAGCTGGTACTCCGGCTTTGGCTGAATTGGGTGCCAAATGGTGCTGCAAGTTCATGCCTGAGTTCATGTAGGATGCAGCCTGTAATGTTATTGGGTCCCATGGAAGCTGTATTTTTTTGCCTTTGTGAGGGCAATGATGACTTGTTCCCTAGAGATAAGGGGTGGGGGGCAGTACTGGGGATGTCCTAATTTACTGATGGGGGGACAGAGGGGAGACATTTTCACTGAATCTGGTATCCAGTAGATTGGCTATATCTACAGCATTTGAGTATGTGGTGTCCTTGACCATCAGTTCTGAACAGATCTAGGTGATTCTTTTGAGATTGTGGACATATGTGAAGAAGGCCTTATGATTGTCTCTAGTAGATGTGGCCAATTTGGACTCAAGGTTGGCTTTAGAGGATTCCTAATACAGCTTCCTAATATAGACTTTATGTCTCTGGCTGCAGTGAAACCTGAGAGATAGCCTGCAGGATTCACGAAGCCTCCGTGTAAGAGTTACAAGGCTTACACGGAGGCTGCAGTTAAACGGTGTGACGTCAGCATGCCATGCATATGCATAAGGGCATGCTGAATCACACCTAAGGTTAACACGGTCCATGTAAGACAGTAGAGGGCGTGTCCGTAGGGCGAGCCCTGCAAAGGGACATGCCCCCAGAAGAGTAAAAGTCCCGAAAGTAAACCCCCACGACAGAGTCCGTGTAAATGTGAATAAACACAACACAACAAATGCCCCCACAGACTATGAACATAAAATGTAAAAATGAACATGTCATTTTTTTTTTTATAAGTTTTAAAGATGTTTGCCCGTGAGTGCGCTCGTTTGCACGGGCGTGCCCGTCGCTTAGCCACAGTTAGCAGTCAGTGGAAAAGCATATAAGAACTAAATATGCAAAGTAAGCCAAGAAGCAATAGCGTAGCAGTAGAGACGTCGGCTGAAGAGGAGGAAGTCATGGTTCGAGCCCCCACAACATCAATTTTTATTTTTAGTGAAATAAGCACGAAACAATTCCCTGACATATATGTACATGTATAAAATTATTTTTATGTAAAATGTAATGAAATGGGCCATGTATTGTGAAGAAATGTGTGAAATAAAAAAAGAAGAAATGTCAGAAATGTCCATAGCTGAGCTACACTCTAACAAGCTGAGTATATCTGCCTGTAGGTGAGTAGTTGTTTAACAGGTGTAAAATGAGTGCCTGTAGGTGAGTAGTGGTTTAACAGGTGTAGAAGGAGTGGCCGGGGTTGAGCAGAGTTCCTACATGCTGAAACTGTGTGCCCGTAGCTGAGCTGAGCGTAATATGCATGCTGACAGCCAAACAGCGCGTAAGCCAGCGTTACTCGTTTGCGCGTTGCTGCGTACGCGCCAACAAGCTAACCGACAAGCAACATTGAGCAAGCTGTATCAAAATTGCCTTTACACAGACACACCTCCTGGCCTGTGTAGACAGTCATAAAATATAAAAAGCAATGGCCAGGCTCGAACTGAGGATACCATGCACCATAGTCAAAGTACTGAACCACTAAGCCATGGCAGCTGCTCTTAGAAATGCAGTAATAGCATATATATAGGAACGAATGGAAAGAGGAGCATGACAAAGCAGGTTTTGTGAAGCTGATACAATTCCAAAATGTCCAATCACAGATAAGTGCAGGAAAAACGGCATATATAAGCCCCATAGGCGGGAATACACAGCATAACTGATTGTGGAACCGATTTGCAGTCAGGATGGCAGGTGTAGGAGAGGGTAGTTGCTTCCGAGCACAGAGGTGGGGCATTGAGGAGTCCAAATATATGGTTTGGCTCATCGTCCATGATCATGAGGCCCAACTCATGCAGGGCCAGGTCCTTTGGGGAGCATATAGGGCTGAGGCATGGGACCAGTTGGCACATGATCTCACCAGTGCCACAGGAATACCAAGGACTGGTGAACAGGTCCGTCACCACCATGCGGACCTGAAGAGACGGAAGCAGGACCAACTGAACCGTTGGATCCAGGAGGCCTGGCAAATGCCCAACGCCCCACTACTGAGTAAGTTACATGTAATTATTTATGTAAGAAATTAACCTAGCTGATATTATGGAGATGTGTATTCCAATATAACTTCATTTATATTACAGCTGCAGGTGTCCGTTCCATGAACCATCAAGCCTATGCCGATAGGCTGGTGCGGTTGCGCCACCAGGCAGGTCAGTAATTCTCTCCCTGTAACTGTAAAAAAATATAAGTATGACAGCTTGCAAAAGAGTGCAGTGTAGTCACTTATTAATAAAAAGTGCAAGTAACAGTGTAAGAGAGATTTTGCTAGTATTGTTTGATTACATAAGTGTGATGCAGCCTGTAATCCAAAAATAAAAATGAAACAAGTCTGAAATAAAGATGTTCCACCTGTAATATAATAGTACATAACCTGCAGCAGGCTGAAAAGTACAGCTACAGAAGCTGAGTAAAACACATGTGTGAAATATATCCCCGTTTAAATTCTGAAAAATGACTCAAGTGAGACTGTTTGAAAGGATTGGTATAACTAAGTAAAACATGTCAATAAAGCCTAGAATTAAGTATCATCCTGAATTGTAAAAATAAAACAAGTGAGAGAGTGTGAGAAAGAGGCATGAATCCACCAATAAAGTAGTAATAACTCCTGAAAAAAGTATACTGCAGTCAGTACAGAATGAAATGAATGTGACAGGCACAACCAAACAGCAACATGTGTTGAAAAAAGTACTGAAGCTGGAATGTGTGTCCCAAAATCTGGATATGTTGCTCTCAGTTTGCAATATGCAGATAGTATGGTTGTATGAAATACCAAACATCCACAGTTGTCTAGAGCCATATAAAGCAAATGTAGCAGGACGATGTAGCTGAACAGAGCCAGATATGAATGTGTATGAATAAAAATGAAATGCATATTGATGTAGCAGTAACATTCCTATCACCAACATGCATAAGTTGTCACATAGGAAACTGTAGTCAGACCTGTAGTGTGTATATATCTGCAGTTAGTAGAAATGTACAGCATATGTATAGGTATTTGAAGTTGTTAATGAAATATTTCTTCACCCTACCCTATAGTCACAAATAATCCTTTCCACGTGAAATGGGTATGTGTATTTACAATTAACACCCCTGGACAATTGTCCTGTTGGTTCATACATATTTGCATGTATGTTGATGCATGTGCCCTGTTCATACATCCAAACCTGATGGCCTGTTGCCATCACTAAACCCTGCATGTTGTTGGAACGTGTACTGTTGTTCAAACTAATGCATGTGTTATGCTTGCTGTTCAACGGCTTGAATTTATGGGTGTTTGGTTAATGGGAATACTAATGCATGCTGTTACAACTAATTGTGAATGGTATTGCACGTTACTAACCCAAACCGTCACTAAATAATGCAAAACATAGGACGACAGGGAAAGCGGGTTCCAGCGGACCCACCCCTCCCACCTCAGCTGGCGAGTGCACCTGGCAGTAGTGCCCAGGCTGGACCCTCCTCCAGTGGCCCTGTGCCACCTGCGGGTGGAAGCACTGCAGGGGATGGGGCTCGTCCCCCCTCTGCAAGTGTGGCCGGAGGAGAACATCCACTCACCCTCCGTAGTGTCCGGACTGTGGTGCGTAGGGAGATCCGGCATGCTGTGCTTGGGCCCCTACGCCAGCTTGAGGCATGGGTGACACAACTCACGGGCGTGCCTGCTGCCCGTCCTACACAGCCCCCAGCACAGCCCCATCCTG